>NC_134355.1:637284770-637464238 GCF_048569485.1 Anomaloglossus baeobatrachus
CCATGCTTTGATTGTAACTGTACTCTGACATATGTATATTCTGTAGATTCCCTATTGTATATATTGTAGTTCTAGTGTGCTTTAGGCTGATTAAATTATATAATTAATCTTGGGCTGTTCTGTTATCTCGATCTTGAATCCCACGTCTGTGTGTTCGGCTAATAGTTACCGTGAAGCGGTTGGTGGCAGCGAATTGTGCCAAGGATTATTGTGGGGAGGCCAGTGAGATTCGGGGAGATTTTATATATTCCGCCCGCGGAGGTCGGGGGAATATATACCCTACTCTCACCGGGGACCCTTCAATAATCGGCATAAGTAGTATAGCGGCCTCCTTGCTTATTGTCGGGCAATTCCATAATCGGCCTGACTATAAGAGGGGCGCTAGAGAGCGCATCACGTGCTCTGTCGGTCGGGAGGTATAAAGGAGGGGTGACCCCCCACTTGTTACCCCCCGATTGTGACGTACTGGTAGCCAGCGCGGGGGATTTCTGAGTGACCCCCCGGTGGTTTGTGACATATTGGTGGCATAGCGGTGGGATCGAGATAATAGTGTGTGTGAGTGTGAGACCCATACTCCCAGACACTAAAGACTGCCTGCAGCAGCTGTGGCTGCTGGGGTCTTCAGACCAGCTCAACACTAGAGTGTCAGAGTGCAGATACTGTAAGGTGTGTGGAGGCATCAGGTGTCAGTTCTGTGTCAGTGACCAAAAGTCTGCAAGAATGGCTGATGGCACCAGGAGCAGAGCTATGCAACTGGCCAATGCTAAGGCAGGAGCCGAAGAGAGGGAGGACGGTGCTGTGGACAGTAATGAGGAGGTTGCCCACGAGTCCTCCAGGAGCTCGACGCCAGAAAACCGTTCTGCAGAGGACATTGCACAACCTAGCAATTATGGACAAGATGAGGAGCAGCTCACCCAAGGGTCCTCAACGAGCCAGATGCCAGCCCTCCGCTCTGCAATGGACAGTGAAGCACCAGGCTCCGCAGCGGGCCGCAGATCACCACGTGCCATTCCACCGAGCCTGGGAGGCTCGGATAGCCTTCTTCAAATGGCTATGGCCCTTCTCCAGGCTGGAGACCAGAAGGGCTACAAGGAACTCCTGGCAGAGCGCAGGGCAGAGCGGCAGGCAGCGCGTGATGCTGAGGCTGCGGAGCGGCAAGCAGCGCGTGAAGAGCGCCAGGCAGAGCGTGAGGCTGCGGAGCGACAGGCAGACCGTGACTACCAGCTGCATCTAGCCAAGCTCCAGCCCTCATCAGCCACACGTGACCTTCAAGACACCAAACTTCCAAAGGTCCGTGTTGAGGACTTCCCAGTGCTGGAGAAGGATGGAGACTTGGACTCTTTCTTGACTGCTTTTGAACGGACTTGCTTGCAGCACCATCTGGACAAGGACCAGTGGGCCAAATACCTGACCCCCCGTTTAAGGGGTAAGGCCCTGGAAATCCTTGGGGACTTGCCTGCTGAGGCAGATCAGGGCTACGACACCATCAAGCGGGCCCTGATCCAACAGTTCAACCTCACTCCGGAGTCCTACCGCAAGAAGTTCCGGACCCTGCAGAAGGGACCAAAGGACTCCTGGGCTGACCACCGGCGGGCACTTGCCCGAGCTGCCGACCACTGGACCCAAGGCCTGCAGCTTTCCACCGGACCGGAGATCCTGGACTTGTTCATCACGGAGCAACTCTTGTGGAACTGCCCTGAGGATCTCCGCCAGTTCATCCGAGACCAGAAGCCAAAGGGGTCCACGGCTACAGCTGCCCTTGCCGATGACTACACCAACAACCGGGCCCCTGAGGCCAGGAGAGCGGCCACCAGCAGCACCTGGAGAGGGGGTAAGATGAATTCTGCGACTGCCCCACCTGCCCCTAGACTGCAGGGGGTGTCCCCCTCAACTCCCCTCTCCAGGCCCGTGGCGGAACCAAGACGGTGCCACCAGTGCAACCTACCTGGACACTTCAAGGCCATGTGCCCTCAGCGTCCCAAGGCCCCGGCTCCGTCCCCGTCCCAAGGGCCGCCCAAGGTGTATTGTGTGGGTGGGGGTGGTGGTAGGTCCCTGGACAGCTTCCAACCTGTCACCGTCGGCCGGTCTGTGACCATAGGACTGCGAGACAGCGCCTCGGAGGTGACTCTGGTGCGGCCTGAGATGGTGTCCCCCCAAGACTTGATCCCTGGAAAAACCCTCGCTGTCTCCGGGATTGGAGGCACTGACCCGGCGCTGCCTGTTGCTGACATTTATGTGGACTGGGGCGCAGGGCGAGGGGTGAGGGAGGTGGGGGTAACTGATCGGATCCCTGCAAACGTGCTACTTGGGACAGATTTGGGGCAGATAACCTCCCAGTTTGGGCCCCAACCAAGGGCTGAACCTTCAGCCCGTACTGACATGCCTCCGGACAATGTTAATGTGTTATCTATGAATGATGTAAGGGAGGAGGGAGTGAACTCTGATATTTCTGCTTGCATAGACACCATAGACACACACACAGCTGCAGCTGTGACAGGGGAGGGGGTCAGAGAAAGGTGTGACAATGCCTCTACAAGTAACCAGCCTGTGAGCTGGGATCTGTTGCCCTCTGCAGGGATAAGCAGAGAGCAGGGTGCTGCAGGGGGAGGACCAGTGTGTGGGGTGGGGGCTACCACAGCAAATGTGGGGTCCCCAGAGATTTCACAGCGGGGTTCTGTTGCTGCAGGAGGGGAACAGGCAGGTGAGATTGGGGCCGGTCCAGGAGCGGAAGTGCTCCCAGGTAAGATCTCGGTGCATGGTTCCCCCACAACCGGGGTGTCAGGAAGCCAGGTCGGTCTGCCTGAACCGGCGACTTGGTCAGGAACGGAGGAGGAGCAGGCACGACCCACGGTCGCAGCGGCTGTGGCCGCTGTCACCCGCAGTGGGAGTGCTGGAAGCCAAGGGGCCTCCCGGAGGTCCGATAGCTCTTCCCCTTCTGACCAAGTGGCAGCCGAGTCAGGTGGAGGCCAGGACACAGGTCCCGGGGTACTGACCGAAGATGTGACAGTCTTGTCGATTCTGGCCACATCTAGTCAGGGGTTTCAGGCAGCGTTAGAAGCTGACGACAGCCTGAAAGCTCTTAAGGAGCAGGCGGCACAGCCTCCCTCGGACTCGGACCCGGAGCGAGTGGTCTGGGACCAAGGACGGCTGTACCGGGCCACGGTCCAGCAGGGTTCACCGGAGGCGTGGCCCAGGGACCGACAGTTGGTGGTACCCTATCCGTTCCGGACGGAGTTGTTGCGGATCGCACATGAGATTCCGATGGCCGGACACCTAGGGATCGCTAAGACCAAGGCCAGGTTAAACCAGCATTTCTACTGGCCAAAAATGGGGACCGATGTGGCTGCCTACTGCCGTTCGTGTGAAACCTGTCAGAGAGTGGGGAAGGCGGGGCCACACCCCAAAGCCCCACTAGTATCTCTGCCAATCATCGATGAGCCTTTCAGGAGGGTGGCTGTGGATCTGGTCGGCCCGCTGGCCATCCCCAGCAGCTCCGGGAAACGCTTCATACTGACGGTAGTGGACTATGCCACCCGGTACCCAGAAGCAGTGGCCTTGTCGTCCATTCGGGCTGACAAGGTGGCCACCGCATTGCTGGAGATTTTCTCCCGAGTGGGTTTTCCCCAGGAAATGCTCACTGACCGGGGGACCCAATTCATGTCCCAGCTGATGGAGGCCCTCTGTAAGCAAGTCCAGGTGCGACATCTGGTGGCCAGCCCGTACCATCCACAGACTAATGGCCTGTGCGAGCGGTTCAATGGCACCTTAAAGCAGATGCTTAAGATGTTGGTCGACTCCCATGGGCGTGACTGGGAGCGGTATCTCCCACACCTGTTATTTGCTTACCGGGAGGTTCCACAGGCCTCAACAGGATTCTCACCGTTTGAGCTCCTGTACGGGCGACGTGTACGGGGCCCCCTGGCTCTGGTGAAAGAGGCTTGGGAAGGGGATTTGGCCACCCCTGGAGTGTCGGTTATCGAGTATGTCATGCGCTTCCGGGACGAAATGCAGGCCTTGACGCAACTGGTACACGACAATATGGCTCAAGCCCAGGCCGATCAGAAGCGTTGGTACGACCAGAACGCTTGTGAGAGGACCTACCAAGTGGGTCAAAAGGTGTGGGTACTGGTCCCCGGACCACAGGACAAGCTTCAGGCAGCCTGGGAAGGCCCATACCTCGTGTACCAGCAGCTCAACCCTGTAACGTACCTGGTCACCCTGGACCCTGCCCGTGGAAGGCGGAAGCCCTTCCATGTGAACATGATGAAGGCACATCATGAGCGGGAGGCATGTGCGCTCCCCGTGTGCAACCTGCCCGAGGAGGGAGAAGCGGAAACCCTCTTGGATATGCTAGCCCAGGTTAGGGCAGGCGGATCCATTGAGGATGTGGAGGTTGGCCACCAGCTCTTGGAGGACCAACGGTCCCAGCTGTGGGCCACCCTACACCCCTTCCGGGGGTTGTTTACCAACCAGCCCGGAAGGACTGACTTGGCTGTCCATCACGTGGACACTGGGGATCATCCCCCGATCCGGCGTTCAGCATATCGGGTCTCCCTGGAGGTGCAGCAACACATGCGCCAGGAGATTGACGAGATGCTGAAGCTGGGGGTGATCCAGGCATCCAACAGCGCTTGGGCCTCGCCTGTAGTCCTCGTCCCTAAGAAGGACCGAACCACTCGGTTCTGCGTGGACTACAGGGGGCTCAATGCTGTCACGGTCGCCGATGCGTACCCAATGCCACGCATCGATGACCTGCTCGATCAGTTGGCCGGGGCTCAGTACCTGACCATCATGGATCTAAGCCGGGGATATTGGCAGATCCCCCTGACTCGCAAGGCCAGGGAACGCTCTGCCTTTATTACCCCATTTGGACTGTACGAGTCCACGGTGATGCCATTCGGGATGAGGAATGCCCCTGCCACTTTCCAGCGGATGGTCAACACCCTGCTCAAGGGACTTGAAGGGTACGCGGCCGCGTACCTGGATGACATTGCCGTCTTCAGTCCCACCTGGGAAGATCACCTAGAGCATCTAGCACAGGTGCTCAGGCGGGTCCACCGGGCAGGTTTGACCATCAAGCCGGGCAAGTGTCAGCTGGCCATGAGCGAGGTCCAGTACCTCGGTCACCGGGTAGGCGGGGGAACACTGAAGCCCGAGCCTGAGAAAGTGGAGGCCATCGCATCCTGGCCCACCCCCAGGACCAAGAAGCAGGTGATGTCCTTCTTGGGGACCGCTGGGTACTATAGGAGGTTTGTTCCATGCTATAGTAGCCTGGCAAAGCCCCTGACGGACCTCACCAAGAAGAAGCTGCCCTCTGCAGTCGATTGGACAATGGACTGCGAGACAGCCTTCCGGGCCCTAAAGGACGCCCTGTCCAGCCCGCCCGTGCTACAGGCAGCCGACTTCACGCGGCCGTTTGTAGTACAGACCGACGCCAGTGACTTCGGCCTCGGTGCGGTGCTCAGCCAGGTGGACTCTGCGAGCCAAGAGCACCCAGTCTTGTACCTGAGCAGGAAGCTGTTACCAAGGGAAGTTGCCTATTCCACGATGGAGAAGGAGTGCCTGGCCATAGTGTGGGCCCTGCAGCGTCTGCAACCCTATCTATACGGGCGCCACTTCATCGTGGAGACGGACCACAATCCCCTCAGCTGGTTGCACACCGTCTCTGGGACGAATGGGCGATTGTTGCGATGGAGCCTTGCGCTCCAGCAATACAACTTCACCATTCGCCACAAAAGGGGCCGTGACCACGGTAACGCAGACGGGCTGTCCCGACAAGGAGAGGTCGCGGACGGGCGCACGGGGGAACACCGGAGTGTGCTGCCCCCTAGCGCCCTCAAAAGGGGGGAGGTGTGAGGCAAATCCCGGGATATGAAGATGAATTATGACTCCAGTCATAATCCCTCATCACTCCCTGGCAGTGCCCCCTCCCTTCTTGTTCTCAGTGTTCCACTTACACCTCCATGGCCATGTCCTGTGATATGGAGATGAGGTGGTGTGGGAACAATGGACACAGGATGACTCCCTGCCGTCACCCTGTAGTGGGGGCTGCTAGCTCATTAGCAAGGCTATGGAACTAGCTAGACAGAACGACTCCAGTAAAAAATGGTTCATATCGCGCAAGCCATATTTCCGATAAATATGGCAACCATAAAAATGGTGTCTCCGCATGCGGACGATGCCGGCACACCCTTTTTATGGGAGCAGGACATTGGGAAATGCCCCAGGCGTGATATCAGCCAATGGGGAACTGGCAGACAGGTCATGAGTCCCCTCGTTCTGTAGCTAAATTCATAACTGTCACAATGAGAGCATTGGCGTCCGCCTACGACGCTCCCAGGCAAAGTTATGGCCCATATTCCATGTTGGGATATTGTCCATAACTCAAGCCAGGGGTGGAGCAGTGCTTCCCTGTGAGGTCACTAAGGTAGGAGGGGACCTGGATCTGCCCAGGTTGATAACCCTACTTCGGCCATTTTCCAAGGTTCTTTTCGCTGGGGGCACGTGTAGGAAACATCTGTGGGAAAGATCCTAGAAACCTGGGTACAGCGCCCCCCTGTGGCCAGACGCAACAAGGTAACTGCTGGAACTGTGTATGCCTGTTTGTAACCCATGCTTTGATTGTAACTGTACTCTGACATATGTATATTCTGTAGATTCCCTATTGTATATATTGTAGTTTCTAGTGTGTTTTAGGCTGATTAAATTATATAATTAATCTTGGGCTGTTCTGTTATCTCGATCTTGAATCCCACGTCTGTGTGTTCGGCTAATAGTTACCGTAAATCGGTTGGTGGCAGCGAATTGTGCCAAGGATTATTGTGGGGAGGCCAGTGAGATTCGGGGAGATTTTATATATTCCGCCCGCGGAGGTCGGGGGAATATATACCCTACTCTCACCGGGGACCCTTCAATAATCGGCATAAGTAGTATAGCGGCCTCCTTGCTTATGGTCGGGCAATTCCATAATTGGCCTGACTATAAGAGGGGCGCTAGAGAGCGCGTCACGTGCTCTGTCTGTCGGTCGGGAGGTATAAAGGAGGGGTGACCCCCACTTGTTACCCCCCGATTGTGACGTACTGGTAGCCAGCGCGGGGGATTTCTGAGTGACCCCCCCGGTGGTTTGTGACAGAAGGTTCAGCGGATAATGGCTATCCCAGAGAAGGAGGCTGTTCATCGCTGTTGGCTTACAATACATGTCTGTATGAACAACCCCCCTCTCGTCCACTGATATTACTAAATACAGAAAAGGAATCTTGTGCTGATCAATCTCAAAAGTTAATTTTAAGTTGAAATTGTTGATACTCAACTCCTCCACCATCTTACCAAACTCCTCTTTAGTGCCCATCTAAATGACCAGCACAACATCTGTGTATCTACTCTACATACTTATCTTATCCTGCCATCACTTTCCTTCACCTGAAAAAACAAAGGTTTCCTCCTACCAGCCCAGGAGGTGATTTGCATAACTTAGCACACATTAAAACCCCATTGTGGTCCCCCTAAGCTGGTGGAAGTACTTACTGTTGAATAGGAAGTAATTGTGGTGCAGGATAATTGACAGCAGAACGAGGACAAACTCCTTGTGCCGATCAAATGTGGGGCTCTACTAGTAAGGTAATACTCCACTGCTTGAAGCTCGTTGTCATGTATAATGCTACTATAGTGGGCCTCCACATCTATCAACCCTAAGAAAGCCCCCCTTTCTACTGTCTTCCCATCTAACCTAAGAAGTAGGTCAGTTGAATCATTCAAGTACGTAGGCATCGATACAACAAATGGTCTTAAGATCTTGTCAACATTGATTCCAATGTTCTGGCTAACAGAACCAATCCCAGCCACAATGGGTCTCCCTTTTGGAGGATACACCCCCTTATGCAGTGTGGGAAGCGCATAAAAGATGGGTATCACCGGGTATCTGGGGACCAGAAACTTATGCTCATTTGACGAGATTAATCCATTCTCTAAACCATGATCCAACAGATCAACCAGTATTTCTTGAAGCCTCTCAGTGAGATCTGTCTTGAGCACTCTATAGTTGTTTTTATTGCTCAAAATCATCATACACACTACATTATATTTCTCATGGTCCAAGACCACAATATTACTCCCCTTATCCGAGGACTTCAGGACAATATCCTTCTTTCTTTCCAATTGTTCTATGGCCTCCCATTCAGTTATGCTGAAGTTAGAGGACATTTTTCTATTATGAGGGTTGATATTACGCAAATCCCTCTCAAGCAATTGCAGAAACAAGTCAATATTCCTGTAATCCCCGGCAGGGAGCATTTTTGTGTTCTTCCTTTTTAAAGCCGTAAATAAACCTTGACCTAAACAACGTTCGTTCTCATCCAAGAGCCTCATTAAGTCATTGAACCCCTCTAGGTCTTTCATTTTTGTGTGGATGCTATGTTTTTATCTCCTTTTATTGCATTTTAAATAATATTTGTGGCAACCAAAAAACTTAATTTTGTGCCAGATCATCTACATCAGTCACTATTGGTCCAGCTCTTCTAGATCAGCAAATGATATGCCAGTCCTGCATAACATCAGAAAGATAGGCCCGTTTACATTGGTAACTTGTTACTTGACACACACATGAGTTAAGGGAGCCAACCACAGGGGAGGAAAATCTGTGGACCAGCACTGAAGCCTGGAAAAGAAACATATTCTGTTACATTATGGGGCTGGAGCAGGGCATTTTCACACAATATTGAATGCTTGTGATCTACTGGCCCTCAGGTGGCACTGTGCTAAAAATAGGAATGATGTAGTCATGCAAATTACTGAATGTGCTCAGAAATTATTGTTTGTGAACATAGTTCATTATGCAAATCACAATTGCAAGTTAAAGCTCTATCTTGCAAAGCAGGAGCCATATATCAACATCATTCATAAAAGCATCTTTGGTCCAAAATCTCATTTATAAAGGACTGAGGTAAATAGGGAAACAGTTTTGTGGTCAGATGAATAAAAATGTGAAATTCTTTATGGAAAACATGGACATTTGTGTCCTGGAGACTCAAGGAAAGGGACCATCCAGCTTGTTATCAGCACACAGTTCTGCAACTCTAATGGTTGCATTAATGTCTATGTCAAAGGTAGGTTACACATCTTATAAGGCACTATCGATGCTGAGTACTATACAGAGGATTTAGAACACCTGTCACATCCAGACATTGCCTTTTTCAGGGAAGACCTTGCATTTTTTTCAGCAAGATAATGCTAAAAAACAAACAAACTGCATCCATCTAAACAGCACCGCTTTGCAGAAGAAATTTTAAAATGATTAAACAGCTGCCTACAGTCCAGACATTTTACCAATGAAAAATATTTGGCGAATTTTAAACCAAAAAGTCCAACAAAGACCCAGGAATGTCGAACAGCTACAACCCTTCCACCGACAAGAATGGAAAAACATTCCTTTCCCAAAACAGCGATTGGTCTTCCCTAATGATGAGTGAGTTTTGAAATACTCGGATTCGCAATACTTGTAACGAGTACTGTCTAATATTCGCGTATGCATTCCGAATAGTGTGTGCAATGCAAGTCAATAGGGAATACTCGCAATGTAAGGAGTGACCCGCATGCCGTACAATTCGTGCGAGTAGCGAATAGTGCGGCATTCAGGTTACTAGTTACATTGCAAGTATTCCCCATTGACTTGCCTTACACACACGATTCGGAACGAATATGTATTTCGAAACTCGCTCATCATTAGTCTCCTCACTTCCCAGACATTTACAGACTGTTGTAAAAAGAAGAGGGGGTGTTACACAATGGTGGACATGGTCCTGTCCCAATTCTTTTGTCATGTGTTGCTGCCATCACTTTCTAAATGAGTTAATTTAATTTTCAACTTCAAAATGTTTTCTAGTTATCAATAATCCAATCTATTTCAGTGAACTTTAATCCTACTAGAGTTTTCCCAAAATATGGATGTTCCAAAATGCTTATTTTTTTTCTTATGTGCTTCCCCATGGACTTACAAAAATGGCGGTCACTGGTTAGAAAGGGCCATTTAAGAATTGAAGAAGTGTAGAATTGTGTTTTTCCAGCATTTTAATTCACTTGAAAATGTTTTCCTGTTTTCCAGTCCATGATATTGCAAAATGAATTATGTAGTTCAGAATGACAAATCGTCCAGCAAAAAACAATCTCCCACATATAAAAGACAATTCTAAAAAATTATGGCTCTTGGAAGAAAGAATGGAAAAAAAAATGTTTGCTTCCTTAAAAGGAATCTATGATTATAAAAGGACCTGTTGTTTAACCCTTTCACCACTTGATGATTTTCCATTTTTCATTCAGTATAGGATATAGGGAGCAGAAAGAGACGTCATCAGGAGAAGTTCCGAGGTCAGAAGCCAGAGGTAACGACAAACTCAGGGAGGCGGGCAGAGCAGAGTCAACAACAGTCCAGGATCGATTAGCCAAAATCAGATAACTGTACACAATAGGAGCCGAGAGCACTTACTGCGGAACCAGGAAGTACGATTGGCGATGTTCTGGGCGAGCATGCTCTCAAATGAAGCAGAGCAATCACCCTGAATGAGGAGCACCTGAGTAAACCCCTCCCAGCACCAGCGATGGACCCAGGGTTCAGAGACAACCCATCCACAGGAGCTCAAGACAAACAGCAGAGCATCTAAACCTGCAAAACGCTCTGTGTGACGGAACAGGCAAGTACAGGCTCTGCAGGAGAGCAACGCAGGAAATCACAGAGCACCGCAAATCAGAACCATGACACATACATCATCTGCCAATACACAGAACTATAACTGCCTCTTACACCATTCTTGCCATTGGAAACATCCAGAAGCTGAACTGAAACCTCAACACAAGTTTTATTTTTTAAGAAAAAAACAGCCACTTCCAAAATTTATGAAGCACAGGTTGAGAATAAGCGATTTTTACTGACCTGTGGAATTTTTTCCAAATAAAATGTTATAAAAAAATAGCTGCAACTGGTTTCACTTAGTCTATTTAGGAGCCCGTTAAATATTGTGGCTCTATAAACATCTAGTCGGTACCGAGCACTTAGATGGAGTGTTAGGACGTGTAAAAAACCTTGGCAGTGTTTTTACAAAAGCATTTATACTATTATAAAGCCTGCACGTATAAAGAATGTTTCAATTCATTTTATATGATGTTATATTTAGATTAATTTCAGTAAATTCATTCTTTAGAGCTGGTTAAAGACAGATGTTCAGGAGATGAAAGATTCTGTAGTCAATCAGCACATTAGAGCATCAAAGGGGTTTTCCCATCTAATAAAGTGACGGCGTGTTGCTAGAAACTCTCGGACCCCTACTGATCGTAAGAATCCAGTGGATGCTGCTCTGGTTTACTGAACCCGGACAACAACTGTGCATGGAACGTCAGCATGACTCCGTTTAAGTGACTGGGATGAAGGCTGATCTAGAGAGAAAATCTAGAATGTAATCTACTGTATATCATTATGTTTTTTTCAAAACCCCTTTCTATGAATTCTTTTTGCTTGAAAGAAAAAAGGTTCATCATTAGAAGAGTGGGTGCAGGTGAATGGGGTCACCTTGTGACCATTTCATTGAAGCAACTTTGATAAGCAAAGGACAGAAAGTCAGAGCCAGTTGGACGCTTTGCAACTTGCTTGTCACAATGAGCCCATTCCCTTGTAATATGAACCTGACTTCTATGTTTTTGGTTGCTATCTGGTACGAACCTATTGCGCTACCTCTCCACAGCTTTTTCCTGATTAATATTGAAAACATACAGGGAAAAATAATTGAACACATAAAGAAAGAGAGGTGCAACAAGCCATGGAAAGGGTTGACACCAACTGAAATCTATAAGTAATTAGAAGTAATCTTGCCACTGTGCAAAATAATATCAACTGGTTCAATTGATGACCTACAAAAATGTGTCTCATTACCAAGGTGCCACACAAGAAACATTTCATGATGGGTAAAACCAGTGAAATGTCTTAAGACATTCACAACTTTATTGTTGCAAAACATACTGATGGCATTGGTTACATAAGAATGTCTAAACTGCTGCAGCTTCCAGTGAGCACTGTTAGGACCATAATCTGGAAGTAGAAAGAACATCATTCCACCAAAAAACATCTACCATGAGATGCTCCTCAAAATTTCAGACAGAGGAGTGAAAAGAATTATCTGAAGAGTTGTCCAAGAGCCAAGGAACACCTATAGTGAGCTACAGAAAGTGCTGGAGTAAGCAGATACAATTGTTTCACAGAAAACAATAAGTAATGCACTCAACCTGTACATTTACCACGCAACACTCTATTGCTGAACAACAACCATGTTCAAGTGTGTTTAAACAATATTTAGACAAGTCTCTAAGATACTTGGAGAATATAATTTGGTTAGATGGGACCAAGATTGAATGCTTTGGATGTTATGCATGTTATGCACACCATGTTTAGAGGCTAAAAAGCAATGCAAATCAATCCAAAAATACTATACCAACAGTGAAGTCTGGAGGTGGAAACATCATAGTGTGGGGCCATTTTTATACAACACTGACAAATTTCAGTGCTGGACAAATGACTGGACATTCTTGATAAAAATCTGCAGCTCTCTACCAGAATGATGAAGATAAGATGAGGGTGGCCATTCCAGCAAAACAATGATCCCAAACAAATAGCCAAGGAAACTTTCAATTAGTTTCATAGAAAGAAAATAAAGCTGTTTGAATGGCCAAGCCAATCACCTGACCTGAATCCAATAGAAAATTTATAGAAGGAACTAAAGTTCAGAATTCATATAAAGAGCCCCCAGGACTTTTAAGATGTGAAGAGTGTTTGGGTGGAAAAATGGACCAAAATCACATCTGAGAAATGCACATGACTAGTTTCTCCATACGGGAGGCATCTTGAACCTGTTATAATCACCAACAAAGGCTTTTGTAAGAATTAATAAATACATTTCAGCAAGCATGTTCAATACTCAGATCCGTTTGGGACATAGAAGTAATAACAGGTCCCTGGGGGGAGACCGCCCAAGACCGCTTAGGGAGACCACCCAAGATGCGTGCTTCAGAGCTATCTCAGGAAAGGAGAAAGTGCCAGAACATCTTGGGACTTGTAGTACCACGGCTGCTATTGAGAGTGCTTAAGAGCTTCTGTATCTGGAACTGGCCAGACTGGAAGAGGGTAAGAAGCAACTGGTGGAGATGGTGAGACATAGGAGAACATGGTAGCTGGAGGCTGAGCCTAACCGTTCCCACAGTGCCAGCGTTGACAGGATGCAGAAGCCCTAGGGCAGATTATACTCTATGTTGTCTGCCAGAATCTGCAGGAGATGGGGATTCCAAGTCCCATCACCCACCACCCATTTTCCCAGAGCACAGTGACACATAGGATCTGGGGTTGGGATTGCAGCCAGGCTCCACAGTGAGGATCCGTGCCACCTATATTATGGGATGGGACACTTAACGTTAACAGAGACACTGGGGTCCCCAAGCCGCTTCAAGCCACGGGGATCCACAACCAAGCGCAAGGAAAGGAGGTCTCACACTCCACGGACACCAGTGATTGCCTCTAATTTATCCGGGACCAGCTGAGGCCAATCGAAGCAGAGAGCGGCACCTCCGGGGCACCTTAAGAACTGTGAGTAAAGAGAACTTTGAACCACAGCTCCCTGTGTTGTCCCTGTTTTTGCCGGCACCAGTGCCCCGCACGTCAGCGCTCCCGTGGACTACTGCCCTCGTCATCCACCCGTGGCCCACTCCGCCTGTGGGGAGCAACACCATCATGGATGCCATAACACCTGCCCTGGTGAGGAATTCTGCAGCAGCGGCTACTCCCTGGCCGCATGCCATAGATAGCGTCACAACAAACTTTCCCTAATCACCCCGCTTTCCCCTTCATCTACTGCACACCTCAGGGCAACAGAACCGGGCAAGGCCACCCGTGACATTGCCTGACCCGACCTGCAATTTCCCGGTAACGAGTAGATTAACCACCTGCCCCATGGGGCGCTGCATTAGTGTCACGGATGTGACACGGCTGTCACGGAGGTATCACGACTGGCTGACAATCCAGTGGCAGCGAGTACTACAAGATCACAGAGTTTGGCAGTATGTGTTGGTATCTGACAGTTCCCTGTTTCTGCAGCAGGCAGACTCTATGACCCTGGAGAACTGTCATCCTGCATCTCAGTGGCTATCCTCTGGCTTCCTTTATTAATCTCACCCTGGGTGGGTTGGGTGTGGTTTATAGTTTGTTCCTTGCTGACATCTGGAGAGGTCATCTCCTGTTGCTGAAGAGACTACTGTGGTGAGTGCCTATGCCTCAGATACGTGTTTTTATTTTGCTAACAGTGCTCTGATGATTGGAGTCGTATTTCCCCTGTATTGTTCCCTTAAGTCTTCCTATTGAATTAGTGGTGTTGACTAGTGCTCATACCCACAATCCCTACTTAGGGCCCATTTGCCAGAAGAGACAGGGCCCCAGCTATCCAGCTTAACAACAGCGGCAGAACCTGTATATGGTCAGTAAGAGCAATAAGAAGATTGAGCTGCAGGTTGTTGTAAGGGGTCACCATCTCTCCCTTTTCCTAGCTATAAGGCTTTCCTTCTCCCTCCCTGTGTGTTGTCCTATACAGCTGGTATAGCCTCTCTTCCCTGCCGTGACAGGTAGATTCCCCTGTCTGTTGGGATACTTACTTTTCTTCTATGTTTAAATGTTGATGGCTCCAAATATCTTTGTTCTTCCTTTTTGGTTTATTCTTCTCCAGGTGTTTCTCATTTCCCTGCTTTTGTCTGCTCTATCACATTCTGGTTTGGCATTTATATCTTCACCTTTCACCATTTTAGGAGTTTCAGCCTTTCAACCTTAAAGGGTAAACAGCATTTTAGTTCCTGCAATAAGTTGGCTTTGTTTCCTTTCCAGCACCTATTTCTTTCACCTATTTTAGGTTTCTGAAGGGTTTTACTTGATCTGCTTATTTGTAGCTCTCTTTAGTTTTCCCTTTTTACCTGATATGAATGTGTTTTAGTTTTCTCACTCTGGGTTATTGTAGCTTCCTGTACATCTTCCTCTCCCCTTGTTAGCAGTGTGTTGAGGCTTATGCGGGTTTTACACGAGACGACTGATCGTGCGATGCATCGTCGGGGTAACGATTTTTGTAACGCACATCCGGCATCGTACACGACATCGTCTCGTGTAACCCCTCCTAGCGACACAGTATCGCTCACAAATCGTGAGTCGTGTATTCGTCGCTAGGTTTCATAAAATTAATTAAAATGGCAGCGGTTGTTCATCGTTTCCGTGCCATCACACGTTGCTCCGTGTGACACCACGGGAACGATGAACAACAGCTTACCTGCCTCCCGCGGCACCCGATGGCTTAATGGAAGGAAGGAGGTGGGCGGGATGTTTACATCCCGCTCATCTCCGCCCCCTCCGCTTCTATTGGCCGGCTGCTGTGTGACGTCGCTGTGACGCTGAACATCCCTCCCACTCTAGGAAGTGGACGTTCGTCGCCCACAGCGAGGTCATCCGGAAGGTAAGTACGTGTGACGGGGGT
Source organism: Anomaloglossus baeobatrachus (assembly GCF_048569485.1). Classification (NCBI taxonomy): domain Eukaryota; kingdom Metazoa; phylum Chordata; class Amphibia; order Anura; family Aromobatidae; genus Anomaloglossus; species Anomaloglossus baeobatrachus. Next base: position 637,300,307 of record NC_134355.1, read on the forward strand.
TAAATGAGTTTGTGCGCCACGCAAAAACGACAGGGGCGGGTACGATCGATCTTGCTATCGCACAATCGGTCATCTCGTGTAAAGCAGGCTTCTGGTCCTTCAGGAGGTATGAGAAACTTGTCAATGGCCATTTAGGGAGTCAGATCCAAGGTGGTGTTTTTAGTCATGCAGGATCTTTCTAGTCTGTACAGGGACCAGTTGGGTGCGTGTATGAAAGTTTACATCGATATCAGTCATTTCTCATTATTATAGATAACATAATTTATGGACATCTATGGTTTGATTTAAATGGGTTATTATTGACACTTGGTGAAAAGCCACCTTTAGAAATGTAACTATTTAGAAAATTGCTAACGTGTTCAATACTTATTTTACCCACTGTATTTATTCATTGTCTGATTGATAGTAACTCTTGCTCTAATACCTATGTTCTATTTACACAAATTTTATTAGAAGTGAGGTGGTCTTGGCTGTGCAATAATGCTAATGGGAGACTAAATTTTAAATGCGCCATGTGACACCCATACATTTGTTATAAATCTATTATGTATGTTGAGTTTTAAGGTAATTTAAATAAACAATATTTTTTTAGAACTAGTATCCCTTTTTAGCTGTACAGTTTTGATGAGCAGCAGAGCTGTGGTATTAGGTGGTATTAGTAGAACTATAAAGCTCAGCACTGGTTCTACTATTACACATGCAGCTATCAGTGGTTTTGTCATGCTACGCTAGTGGGGGCCATGAAGCTAACTCTAGAGACAACTCCAATATGCAGTAAGCAGACAATCCTACTAAAGGGCGATAGAATACAATAGAGTAGTCGGCAAGCCAAGTCTGCATCAGGATGTCTCGTCAATACCAAGGGAAAAACAAGCCGCGGTCGAGTGGAAGCCAGGGGTCAGGTACCAGGAAGTCAAGTAAATAAGAGAAGAGAGAAATGGAGCCAAAGTCAGAAATAATAATTAACTCAGGAGCCGGGAGGTCAAAACTACATGCAGGGATGGAGAAGTCATAGGACAGGACCGGGGTCAGCCAAACGAGGTAGAAGAGACACAGGACAAAATCGGGGAGTCGGGAATGAGAGAAAAGAGCAGTAAAAGGAGGACACAGGTCAGGACAAGGTAGCTGAGAGGAAGGATGGAGTACACTCACAAAAGCCTGACATGTATGCTGCAGAGCAGGATTATTATTGGCGCCGTTCCGGAGGTAGCAGCACCAAGATATGGCGGCATGACCTCCAGAATGAGGCAGAATGGAACAAGCACCTCCCATAAGACCAGTACCCCTGGAGAGAGGACACATGCTACTGCTCAGCAACGATTGGGCCAAGCATAGACCGTGACAGGTTTATTCTGAGTCTACACTGCTGCCTTTGAATTTACACAGAGCAGGGCACTTAGGACAGTGATGTTGGGTGCCAGGGATTATTAGTCTACAGGATTGCTAAGAGCAAGAATCATAACAAGAGTTCAGTCAAAAGTTGAGAGTGAGTGGAGAAGCTAACTGCTGTATAGAAATCAAAGAGCTGGAGAGTGCTGACAGTGATGCTAACAGTTAACTTCTCTTTTAGTATGTAGCTAAACTTTGATAACATCTGGGAAAGAACTGGTAAACAACCTCCATGGAAACCAGCTGTACACTATGAAAGATGAAAGATCTTATTGCAGGACAACGGCACTGGATAGAAAAACTAAGACATTTGCAAACTTGCTTATTTTCATGCTGTATAACTAATTAAACCAATTTAATAGTTTAAGATAAACCCTTTAGGGGATTTTTTAATGAATTACATCAACAAAACCAGTGTATGTCCTTGTTCCTTGTTTTATACAACCTCTGGGCTTATTATTTAGGTAAGTGATGTGCATAATATTAGCTTTATAATTTATTGTATATGTTTAATAAATAGAGAACAATACCAGTACTATCATGACCTGTTAAAGATTTCTACCGCTATCTGAGAACTGAGAAGTGTATTGGTTCTCAGTTAAATTTAGCTTCAAGCTATAAGCACCTGGGTCATCAACACATACCGGAGAAACTAGAAACCTGTCTTATGATTGTTTACAAGACATTATATTGGGTGATTGTCTTGACTCGCGATCAATACGCCTTTTGTTCAGCTAGGTTAGGATTCTACTGGAGGTGAGAAATGGGATGCATTACACATTAGAATAAATATTCTCTCAGAGAAAATCAATGTGTAATCCCGAAAACTGAATATTAGGAGCTAGACAAGAATGAGAAGGTCTTGAGGCTAGATGATTTTTTTCAACAGCAATGTCTGCAATTAAAAAAAGATTAAATTCTTCTATCATGGGAAACACCTTATATAAATACTTAAAAATATGATATACTGACTGGTTGTATCTTATATTAGCATAGTCTAAGGGGTACTTTGCACACTACGACATCGCAAGCCGATGCTGCAATGCCGAGTGCGATAGTCCCCGCCCCTGTCGCAGCTGCGATATGTGGTGATAGCTGGCGTAGCGAAAATTATCGCAACGGCAGCTTCACATGCACTCACGTTGCCCTGCGACGTTGCTCTGGCAGGCGACCCGCCTCCTTATTAAGGGGGTGGGCCATGCGGCGTCATAGCGACATCACATGGCAGGCGGCCAATAGAAGCGGAGGGGCGGAGATGAGTGGGACGTAAACATTCCGCCCACCTCCTTCCTTCCGCATAGCCGACAGGAGCCGCGGTGAAGGAGGTAGGAGATGTTCCTCGCTCCTGTGACTTCACACACAGCGATGTGTGCTGCCGCAGGAACGAGGAACAACATCAGACCGTCGCAGCAAGGTAATTATGGTTTTCGCCGATGCTACACCGATGATACGATTACGACGCTTTTGCGCTCGTTAATCGTATCATCTAGGCTTTACACACTACGATGTCGAGAGTAACGCCGGAAGTGCGTTACTTTCGACATGACCCCACCGACATCGCACCTGCGATGTCGTAGTGTGCAAAGTACCCCTAAGTATAATCTGAACATACTGACAGACTATTGTCACTAGCAACATCAGAACCTTCTGTTTCTATTGCTGTCATCATTCAATCCTGCAAATGTATTAAATATTAACATACGCTCATGTAATGTAATGTTACCAAAAAATACATTAATGCTAGTAATGGGCGAATAGTGAAATATTCGACTTTGGATTATTCATCTCGAATATTTCATACAGCATGGGGAAGATACCTGGATGCTTCTCTGAAAAACAGGTTGCTCCTGGGAACAATGTTGATTGAACATTATGCTGCTTTGACATGTGGTCCCCTGCCTATTTGTGATAAGCAGTGCAGGTAAAGCAGACAGTTGGGAGCTGCAGGCCCCAGCCGTGTGTTTTATCTTGGCTGGTTATCAAAAATAGAGGCTCCCCCAGAATGTTTTTTTTTGTTTTTTTTTTTTAATTATTTAAATAAACAATGAAAAAAAGATGTGGGCTCCTGCTTATTTTTGATAACCACCATGATAAAGCAGACAGCTGGGGACTAGTATTCCTAGGCTAAGAAGGTCCATAGTTATTGCATGCTCCCCAGCTAAAAAATGGCAGCCCGCAGCAATCCCACAATTAGCAAACCCATTGCCTCATCTCAATTGCCCTGATGCGGTGGTAATCAAGGTAATATATGGGGTTGATGTCAGCTGTGATTTGTCAAAAATCACAGTTGCATGAAGCCAAGGGTTGGCAATTGAAAGGTGTCTGTTAGACCCCCACATTTTCAACCCTGTAAGTTAGAAAAAAACAAAAAACATAAAACATCTTTGAATAATAAAAAAAAAAACACTTCGTCTTTTACCAATTTATTAGTCCCCAAAACACTCCCGCAGGTCCGACACAATGCACACGACGTCCCACAACAATCATGGCTCCACTACATCTAGAGGCTGCAGTGATAGAAAACGTGAATGATCACTGCAACTCCTGGGACACACTGAGGACAGTGGATGCCGGTTCCCCACGCTACCAAGTGTGACCACCGGTGAACCAACTGCCGGATTGCCAGACTGCTGGATTGCGGGACACAGTGGCACAGCAGTCCAGCAATCTGGCAGTCAGGTCACCGAAGTGAACTCAGTTGAACATGCTGCTGGATTGCTGGACTGCTGTGCAGCCATGTCAAGCAATCCGGTTCAATTGGTTGCACTGACAGCAGTGGGGGAGCCCCTGGGTGTGAACTCCAGTGACCGACTGCCAGATTGCCAGACTGTTGCATTGCAGGACATGGCAGCACAGCAGTCCAAAAGTCCTGTAGCTGTGAGATCCAGAAACCTTGAAGGAGCGTTTAAGGGAACCTTTAAGGTTTCTGGAGTTCCCAGCTGCTGGGACATCTGGAGGCTGTGAACTGTGACCAGATTTCACAGCCTCCAGTTGTCCAACAGCTTGGAACTCCAAGAAATGTAAAGGCTCCCTTAAGTTTTCCAGGCCTCAAAGTTGCCAAGAGAACCAGATGCTGTGAGCTTTGGTAATCTCTTCACCTTCTTTCTTCTATTTTTCAAACCATGGTGTCCTTTTCCAGTGATTGATCTCTTCGTATGATGTATCCCAAATAGGCAAATTGTAGCTTGGTGATCCTTGCTCAAGTGATATGTCTGGCTTGATTTGTTCCAAAATGGATTCATTTGTTTTTCTTACCTTCCGTGGTATTGATAAAATCCTGCTCCAGCACCACATTTTGAAGACGTTGATTCTTCTTCTGTCTTATTCATGTGTCGTCCAGATTTCCCATCCATATGTTACCACACAAAAGACAAGACTATGTACGAGCCATGTCTTCGGCACTAGTGAAATGTTTCTCAATTAGAGGATCTGGTCCAGTGACATCATTGTTGATTTGGCCATAGCTTTTCTCCAATTGACTTCTCGTGTTGTCCATCCATCTTGAGTGATCATTGGTCCGAGTAGGCTGAAGTTGTTTCCAATTTCCATTTCATCGTCATCCATCTCAAATGTGTCCTGGTTGTACCTGGCAGTAGTCAATAGTTTTGTCTTCTTTGTATCCTATAGGAGTCACATGTTTGAGCTTTCTATCTTGGCACTCCGTAAATAGTCCTTTGCTCCATCTACGCTTGTTGCATCATCTGCATATTTAAGATTGAAAAGAAATGGTGACAGGATGCAGTCTTGTCGCCTTCTCTGACATCTCATTCTACTTTGAACCATACCGTGTCAACTTGTTTTGTTTGGACTTTTGCTTCTTGGTCAAAGTAAAGGTTCTTAATGAGGCTGATCAGATGGTTTGGTACACCCATATCCTTCATGGTATTCTAAAGTGTCTGATGATCAACACAATCAAAGGGTTATGACGCAAAAATAGAACTCTTTGTTATATTCTTTGGTCTTTTCTATTAACGATCTAATGTTAGCAATTACATCTCTTGCCTTTTCTGAGATGTTGTTTCTCTGTTAGCTCTTTGTCAAAGAAATGTTGTAGTCGTCTCTGTAAGATCTTCAGTAGAATTTTTCAGGCCTCAGGTGTGACTGTGAACATAATAGTCAATAGTTTCCACAGTTGGTAGCATCTCCTTTCTTCGGAATTGGAATAAACACCAATCTTGTCCAGTTCTTGGACTATTTACTAGTAAATAGACTAAATATTAGCAGTATACTATACAGTGGGTAGGGAAAGTATTAAGACCTCTTTAAATTTTTCACTTTGTTTCATTGCAGCCATTTTATAAATTCAAAAAAGTTCATTTTTTTCTCATTAATGTACAATCTGCACCCCATCTTGATGGAAAAAAAACAAAAATGTAGAAATGTTTTCAAATTTATTAAAACGCGAAAAACTGAAATATCAAATGAGCATAAGTATTCAGACCCTTTGCTAAGTATTGAGTAGAAGCACCCTTTTAAGCTAGTACAGCCATGAGTCTTCTTGGGAATTATGCAACAAGTTTTTCACACCTGGATTTGGGCATCTTCTGCCATTCTTCCTTGCACAGATTCTCCCCAGTTCCATCAGGTTGGATGGTGAGCGTTGGTGGACAGCCATTTTTAGGTCTCTCCAGAAATGCTTAAAAGGGTTTAAGTCAGGGCTCTGGCTGGGCCAGTCAAGAATAGTCACAGAGTTGTTCTGAAGCCACGCCTTTGTTATTTTAGCTGTGTGCTTAGGGTCATTGTCTTGTTGGAAGGTGAACCTTCGGCCACGTCTAAGGTCAAGAGCAAGAGCACTCTGGAAGAGGTTTTCTTCCAGGATATCTCTATACTTGGACGCATTCATCTTTCCCTCAGTTACAACCATTTGTCCTGTCCCAGCAGCTGAAAAATACCCCTATAACATGATGCTGCCACCACCAGGTTTCACTGTTGGGATTGTATTGGGCAGGTGATGAGCTGTACCTGGTTTTCGCCACACATACCACTTAGAATTATCACCAAAAAGTTCTATCTTTGTCTCATCAGACCGGAGAATGTTATTTCTCACAGTCTGGGAATCCTTCATGTGTTTTTTTGCAAACTCTATGCGGGCTTTCATATGTCTTGCACTGAGGAGAGGCTTCCATCAGGTCACTCTGCCATAAAGGCCCAACTGGTGATGGGCTGCAGTGATAGTTGACTTTGTGGAACTTTCTCCCTTCTCCCTGCTGCACCTCTGGAGCTCAGCCACAGTGATCTTGGCATTCTTCTTTACCTCTCGCACTAAGGCTCTTCTCCCATGATTGCTCAGTTTGGCTGGACGGCCAGGTCTAGGAAAAGTTCTGGTAGTCCCAAACTTCTTCCATTTAAGAATTATGGAGGTCACTGTGCTCTTAGGAACCTAGAGTACTGCAGAAATTCTTTTGTAACCTTGGCCAGATCTGTGACTTGCCACAATTCTGTCTCTGAGCTCCTTGGGAAGTTCCTCTGACATCATGATTCTCATTTGGTCTGACATGCACTGTGAGCTGTGAGGTCTTATATAGACAGATGTGTGCCTTTCCAAATCAAGTCCTATCATTTTAATTAAACACAGCTGGACTCCAGTGAAGGAGTAGAACCTTCTCAAGGAGGATCACAAGGAAATTGACAGCATGTGACTTAAATATGAGTGTTTGAGCAAAGGGTCTGAATACTTATGACCGTGTGATATTTCAGTTTTTCTTGTTTAATAAATTTGCAAAAATTTCTACATTTGTTTTTTTCTGTCAAGATGGGGGATGGGGTGCAGAGTGTACATTAATGAGAAAAAAAACGAATTTTTTTGAATTTACCAAATGGCTGCAATTAAAGAGTGAAAAAATTAAATTTAAAAATTGGCAACACAATCCCCATTGGGGCTCACAATTTAAAGTCCCTATTAGTGATGAGCGAGTATGCTTGTTACTACTCGGTACTCGCACGAGTATCACTGTACTCGGGCTACTCGGCGGGGACCGAGTAATCTCGCGATACTCGTGCTGTACTCGTGGTCTTCATCCCTGCATGTTGGCGCTCTTTTGAGAGCCAGCCCTCATGCAGGGATTGGCTGGCAGACCACTGCAATGCCACAGCCCTGTTAGTTGTGGAATTGCAGTGATTGGCCGGCCTGCACAGCGTGACCGAGCCTTTATACCGGCGGGCGCGCTGTGCTCTGCACACAGCCATCCAGACAGTGAGTGCAGGGAGAGTGTTGCTGCTTCAGGGAAAGGTTTGCGGCCCTTTATAGCTATTTCCGTATCAGGGCTGCAAACAGTGTGACCAGAAGTCCTTCTCAGGACTATTCTAGTTGTATACAGGCAGGCAGGGTATAGCCAGGTCGGAGTACAGTAGCAGAGTCCTTCTCAGGACTATTGTTGCTGTATACAGGCAGGGTATAGCCAGGTCGGAATACAGGCTAGTGACCAGAAGAGTCCTTGTCAGGACTATTGTAGCAGTATACAGGCAGGCAGGCAGGCAGGCAGGGTATATAGCCATTCCTAGTGGTGACCGTATACCAGCCTTCCTCATATCTGGGGCTGGTGTACACAGTCTAAAACAGTCCAGATAGTGTCAGACTTCTCAGTAATTGTCACTCCTAAAAACCTGTTAGGTTCTTAGTGCGTCCGTGCTTGCATTTAAAAACCGCACGTGTGTGCCTGTCGGTGGCAGCGTACAGGTGCACGTTTTGCACAAACTATTATATAACGCACAAGTCTAGTGAATAATACACGTCAGTCAGCAGTGTCTGATAGTGTCAGACTTCTCAGTAATTGTCGCTCCTAAAAACCTGTTAGGTTCTTAGTGCGTCCGTGCTTGCATTTAAAAAACGCACGTGTGTGGCAGTCGGTGGCAGCGTCAGGCTCCATATTGTCCCTGGATAGAGACGTGCATGATGGCCTGTAAACCTGAAGTGCCCATTGTAAGGAAGTGGGTCTATTGTAGTATAGCCCTTAGGCAGGGCAGCCAAAAATTTGGAGGCTCCACATTGTCCCTGGATAGAGATGTGCATGAGAGCCTCAAAACATTGTTCCCATTGCAAAGGAGCGGGTCTCCTGTTGTTGTAATGCCCATTCTGAAAGAATGGGCGAAAAAATTTACCACTGGGGGTATACCTGAAACAACGGCCTAACTATTGTAACGGTCATCATGATGGCGCATGAGGAGAAGGAGGAGCAGTCCAGCGATTAGCCAAAGTCCAGAAGTGTGTTACCGTGGGTGAGTGGAGGTACATGGCAAATTCCCGTTACAAACTTTAAATTCCGCTGTCATTTGCTGGTGGTGTGGTGAAGTCTGGCCCAATCCAACCCTTGTTCATCTTGATCAGAGTCAGCCTGTCAGCATTTTCAGTTGACAGGCGGGTGCGTTTATCTGTAATGATTCCACCTGCGACACTAAAAACACGCTGTGACAAAACGCTAGCGGCAGGGCAGGCCAGGACTTCAAAGGCGTAGAGAGCCAATTCATGCCACGTCTCCAGCTTGGATACCCATTAATTGTAAGGCACAGAGGAATGTCGGAGTACAGTTGTTTGATCTGCAAGGTACTCCTTGAGCATCTGGGCAAACTTAGGATTTCTTGTGGCACTACCCCGCACCTCAGGGGCTGTGGTATGTGAGGGGCTGAGAAAACTGTCCCACATCTTGAAGACTGTTCCCCTACCTCTGGCGGATTGGACTTGTGCCCCTCTCGGCTGTACGCCTTGGTTGTCCACTGATTCCTGACCTATGCCGCTAGCGTTTTGTGAGGGGAATGCTTTGCCTACTTTCGTGACTATGGCCTTCTGGAACTGCTGCATTTTGCCTGACCTCTCCGCCTTGGGAATAAGAGACATAAAGTTCTCCTTTTAGCGTGGGTCTAACAGTGTTACCAACCAGTAATGATTGTCGGCCAAGATGTTCTTAACGCGAGGGTCACGAGACAGGCAGCTTACCATAAAGTCAGCCATGTGTGCCAGACTCTTAACAGCCATCACTTCAGTATCCTGACCAACACGATGACTGAACATGCTGTCCTCCTCCTCCTCCTCCTCATCATCTACCCTGTCCCCTGGCCAGCCATGCTGAACCGAGGATATGACTGCATGTCATATCCTCAATTTGGCCGGAGAGTTGCTCCATGTCTTCATCCTCCTCCTCGTCATAGTCCTCCACTGCACGTTGTGATGAGATGAGGCTGGGCTGTGTGTTATCACCCACACCCACTACTGTTTCTTGCTCAAACTCATCGCGCTCCGCCTGCAATGCATCATGGTTGTTTTTTGAGCAGAGACCATTTTAGAAGGCAGAGAAGCGGTATGGTGACGCTAATAATGTCGTCATCACCGCTCACCATCTTGGTGGAGTCCTCAAAGTTTTGGCGGATGGTACATAGGTCGGACATCCATCTCCACTCCTCAGGTGTTATGTGTGGAGTTTGACCCATTTCCCTACGGCTTAGGTGATGCAGGTACTCAACAACTGCCCTCTTCTGCTCACATATCCTGACCAACATGTGCAGAGTTGAATTCCAACGCGTGGGGACATCACACACCAGTCTGTGAGCCGGAAGATGCAAATGGCGCTGAAAGCCGGCAAGGCCGGCTGAAGCAGTAGGTGACTTTCGAAAATGTGCAGACAGGCGGCGAACTTTTACCAGCAGATCAGACAGCTCTGGGTATGACTTTAGAAACCGCTGAACCACGAGGTTGAGCACATGGGCCACGCATGGACCATGTGTCAGCTGGCCTCGCCTCAAAGCCGCCACCAGGTTCCGGCCATTGTCACACAAAACCTTTCCTGGCTTTAGGTTCAGAGGTGTGAGCCAATGATCTGCATGCTGTTTCAGAGCTGTCCACACCTCTTCTGCATTGTGGGGTTTGTCACCTATGCAGATTAGCTTCAGCACAGCCTGTTGCCGCTTCGCCGAGGCAGTGCTGCAGTGCTTCTGTGTCGCCCTGGACAAGCCAGGGGCCACAGAGCACAACACTTACACACCCCACACTCCCTGCAGGCACATCATAGTCAAAACACAAAATCCTTGTTGCCTTCCCCAGGGGCTGTTGTCCCACACCAGGGGGTGGAGCCAGGCGGTTGGTCTCCACCCACCAAGGAGTTCACAGTCCTGGAGGAGGGAAAACACAGGCAGTGAGAGTTAAGCTAAGAGAGTGGAAGGAGGAAAGTAGTAGAGAGGAGAAAAGTGACAGCAAAGATCTGAAGTTGGTCTGGGTGTGTGGCCCGGACAGGACAGCAAGGTTGGCAGGATGTGGTGACCGTCTGCAGTGGAGGCTGATTGTAGTCTGCCGTAAGGACCGTTGACGGGTGGTGACCCGGCCGTACCGGGACCGGTATACAAAGAGAAGCCAGCACCATTGGCAGGGGCCTTTCGGATCCCGGCAAGGCTTGGTGTCGCCGTGAATTTGGCAAATCCGTTAGTGAAGGGGACCTCCGGTTTCCAAACAGCCAAGTCCCGATAGAAGGCAACCGTCAAACCGTGAAGGGGAGACACCGCCACCGCCAAGGGCAACCGTCTCCCAGGGCCAGCGCCTGTGGGCAAAAGGGGCTCCTCCGGCCCATATCCAGGTCGGGGAGCGGGTTACCGCTGGGAAACCATCACTACCAACACTGAACTTAGGTGCAGGGAGAGACAGTCATCACTAACCTGCAGGGAGGAACAACCGCAGCCGTCCGAGGGACCCATCCATCCAGCCACTTGTTTTACCGTGAACTGTGTCATCATCATTGGGCTGAGTGAGTACCTCCGTGCCGTGCGGCACAGCGCTGCCCCTGTGACCCTGCACCTCATCAGGCCCCGCAACCCGCCTGTCATCCATCTCTACCCCATCACCGGGCCCCGGGACAACCAACCCCCCTACCCACGGAGGGGAGAAACAACAACAAAGCTGCTACCTGTCACAGGCTCCCGGGATCCCTGTCCAGAGCAGCGGTGGTGTCCACACAATCACCACAACTGTGGGTGGCGTCACGGACAATATCCCCCAAAACCCAAACCACTCCTTTTCACTCACGGGCGAGGAGCGCCGCTCGAGTCCCCGGGATCCGGCCATCGCTCAGACTGGGTCCGAGCTTCCACAATATTAACCCAGTGTGCCGTCAACGAGATGTAGCGGCCTTGCCCACAAGCACTTGTCCACGTGTCTGTGGTTAGGTGGACTTTGGCTGAAACAGCGTTGTTCAGGGCACGTGTGATGTTTTGTGACACGTGGTTATGCAATGCGGGGACGGCACACTGGGAGAAATAGTGGCGGCTGGTGACCGAGTAAACGTGGGACAGCTGCCGCCATCAGGTCGCGGGATGCTTCTGTCTCCACCAGCCTAAAAGGCAACATTTCCAGCGCAAGCAGTTGCGAAATGTTAGCATTTAGAAGTGTGGCGTGTGAGGAGTTGGCAGTGTATTTGCGCCTGCGTTCAAAGGTTTGCTGAATGGATAACTGAACGCTGCGCTTGGACAAGGACGTGCTTGATGATGGTGTTATTTCTGCGTGGCCAACTGCAGGTGCAGGGCCGGAGGAGGCTTGTTCGCGGGCAGTATGGACAGGGGATTGGCTCGCATGCACAACAAGCGAAGACGCAGCAGTGACATCAGCAATCACTTCTCCTCGACTCTGTTGTACATCCCACAAAGTCGGGTGCTTGGCTGACATGTGCCTGATCATGCTGGTGGTGGTCAGGCTGCTAGTTTTGGTACCCCTGCTGATGCTGGCATGGCAGGTGTTGCAAATGGCCTTTTTAGAATCATCTGGAGCCAACTTAAAAAACTGCAGACTCGGGAAGACCTAACATTTGTACAGGCACCTTGTGTCGTATTGTTGTTCCGGGGAACGGTTGCCTGACGTCTGCCTGGGGCCACCACCCTGCTTCTTACTGCCTGTTGGGATGCTACGCCTCCCTCCCCCTGTGCACTGCTGTCCTCGCTCTGCATATCCTCCTGCCAGGTTGGGTCAGTTACTGGATCATCCACCACGTCGTCTTCCTCTTCCGCACCCTGCTCCTCCTCTTGACTTCCTGACAATTGTGTCTCATCATCGTCCACCCCTTGTTGAGACACGTTGCCAACTTCGTGAAAACGTGGCTTCTCATATATTTGGGCATCTGTACATACAATCTCGTCATGGCCCACTTCAACAGGAGCTGGCGAGAGGCCAGAATGTGTGAATGGAAACGTGAACAGCTCTTCCGAGTTGTCCAAGTGTGGGATCAGTAATGTCCATGGACGTGTACTCGGCCTGGTGGTAGGAAGGAGGATCAGGTTCTGAAATGTGCGGTGCAGTATCACGGCTACTGACACTTGACCGTGTGGAAGACAAAGTGTTTGTGGTGGTGCCAATCTGACTGGAAGCATTATCCGCTATCCAACTAACAACCTGTTGACACTGGTCTTGGTTCAAAAGCGGTGTACTGCTGCGGTCCCCAAGAAATTGGGACAGGACGTGTGAGCGAGTAGATGTGGCCCTTTGTTGTGGCGAAATTAGAGCTTGCACACGACCTCGGTCTCTGCCTGCACCACCATCACGTCCACTTCCTTGTTCGTTGCCAACGCCCCTTGCGCATTTTGCAATGCTGTGCTGATGTGTATTCACTAGACTTGTGCGTTATATCCAAGTTTTTGCAAAACGCACACAAGTGCACCTTAACGCTGCCACCACAGGCACACACGTGCGGTTTTTAAATGCAAGCACGGAGGCACTAAGAACCTAACAGGTCTCTATCCAGGGACAACGTGGAGCCTCCCAATTTTTGGCTGCCCTGTCTAAGGGCTATACTACAATAGACCCACTTCCTTACAATGGACACTTCAGGTTTACAGGCCCTCATTCACGTCTCTATCCAGGGACAACGTGGAGCCTCCCAATTTTTGGCTGCCCTGTCTAAGGGCTATACTACAATAGACCCACTTCCTGACAATGGACACTTCAGGTTTACAGGCCATCATGCACGTCTCTATCCAGGGACAACGTGGAGCCTCCCAATTTTTGGCTGCCCTGCAAAGGGGCTATACTACAATAGACCCACTTCCTTACAATGGGCACTTCAGGTTTACAGGCCCTCATGCACGTCTGTATGCAGGGGCATTGGTGAACCTCACAATTTTGTACTGCCCTGGCAAAGGAAAATACTACAAAGACTCACTTCCTCAAAATGGGCACATTAGACTCAAGAGGCCTTCATGTACGTCTCTTCTCAGGGACATCGGAGTGCCACACAATGTTTTACGTAAAATCTTTCATGTATTAATCTCAAAAAGTAACATACACCAGCTCTATCTCACTATTGGGTATGTGCCCTTAACATTTCTGCCATGAAAATTCATTTTGGTGTCATTTTTGAAGGTTTTTTGGTGAGTCCGTAAAAATGGCGTAAAACGCGGACAAAGTTGTTCACAGCTGTGACTTTTGAGTGATAAATGCTTCAAGGGGTCTTCCCCATGCTGTTGCCATGTCATTTGAGCACTCTTCTGAGACTTTTGTGACATTTTTAGGGTTTCTACATGCTGCCGGGGGTCATGTCATAAAAATACTCGGGTCTCCCATAGGATAACATTGGGCTCGGTGCTCGGGCCGAGTACACGAGTATCTTGGGATGCTCGGCCCGAGCCTCGAGCACCTGAGCTTTTTAGTACTCGCTCATCACTAGTCCCTATCATTGTGTCTTTGGAGTGGAGGAGGAAACCCACACAAACATAGAAAACATACAAAATCCTTGCAGGTGTTGTCCTTGGTGGGATCTGAACCCAGGACCCCTGCCCTGCAAGACTGCAGTGCTAACCACTCAGCCACCAAACATCATATTGTAAGTAAATAATAACACCATACAGTGACTAATACCACCATACAATAACCTAATATTACCACCATACTATAAGTAAATAACACACCCATACATTGACTAAATAACATCATTCTATAAGTAAATATTACCACTATACATTAACTAATAACATCATATTGTAAGTAAATAATACCACCATACAATGAATAAATATTACCAGCATACTGTAAGTAAATAATACCACCATACAGAAACCTAAAATTACCACTATAATGTAAGTAAAAAATACACCTATATAATGACTAACTAACATTTTACTATAAGTAAATAATACCACCATACAGTGTCTAATAACATTTTATTGAAAGTAAATAATTGCATCATACTTGATGCAAATAATACCACCATACAATGACTCAATAACATCATACTCTAAAAAATAATAGCACCATACAGTGATTTAATTAAAGCATGCTGTCAGTAAATAATAAATAATAAAACTATACTGTTATTGGTGAAATAATAATAATAATAATAATAAATAATATCACCAGACTGTGATGCAGCAGTTATATGCATGATACCTCTCCTATGGCGAAACAACATAGGAATATATTACTGATCAGGCACAGTCAAATGCGAACCAAAGCTTGAGTAAATCTAAAAAGTAAATGCCCTCATACACTAAATGTGGATCATGTTTTGTCAATTTTGGCAGCACAGGATAACCATCTAATGTACATGGGACTTCCCAGATTCCCTAAGAGATAATGTCGGAGAAAAGGGTCAGGCAGTTTTTTATTCAAACTACCAAACCTTCTATTCTCTCTGTAGATAAATCAGCACTAGAGATATCTAACGGTAACTTGCTTCTCTTTTCCCATTGAAGCACATAGAAGCTTGGCCACAGCCATCGAAGAGTGTCCACATGTACAGTGTCCATTTTAGGACATGATGATATAGCAGTGTCAAACATCAGAAATACCCTGCTTGATGACTGACACTGACAACTGACTCTGACACCTGGCTCTGACTGCTGAGAACTGACAACTGACATATGATACTGTAACTGACTTGACAGCTGACATTTGACAAGTGACAACTGATATCTGACAAGTGACATCTGACAAGGGACAACTGATATCTGACAAGTGACAACTGATATCTGACAAGTGACATCTGACAAGGGACAACTGATATCTTACAAGTGACAACTGATTTCTGACAAGTGACATCTGACAAGGGACAACTGATATCTTACAAGTGACAACTGATTTCTGACAAATGACATCTGACAAGTGACAACTGATATCTGACAAGTGACAACTGATATCTGACAAATGGCATCTGACAAGTGACAACTGATATCTGACCAGTGACAACTGAAATCTAATATCTCACAAATGAGTTTTTTAATTCAAACTACCAAACCTTCTATTCTCTCTGTAGATAAACCAGCACTAGAGATATCTAACGGTAACTTGCTTCTCTTTCCCTATTGAAGCACATAGAAGCTTGGCCACAGTCATCGGAGAGTGTCCACATGTACAGTGTCCATTTTAGGACATGATGATATAGCAGTGTCAAACATCAGAAATACCCTGCTTGATGACTGACACTGACAACTGACTCTGACACCTGGCTCTGACTGCTGAGAACTGACAACTGACATATGATACTGTAACTGACTTGACAGCTGACATTTGACAAGTGACAACTGATATCTGACAAGTGACATCTGACAAGGGACAACTGATATCTGACAAGTGATATCTTACAAGTGATAACTGATTTCTGACAAATGACATCTGACAAGTGACAACTGATATCTGACCAGTGACAACTGATATCTGACATCTGACCAGTGACATCTGATAAGTGACAACTGATATCTGACAAATGACATATGACAAGTGACAACTGATATCTGACCAGTGACAACTGATATCTGACATCTGACCAGTAACAACTGATATCTGACAAGTGACATCTGACAAGTGATATCTGACAAGTGAAAACTGATATCTGATAAATGAAATCTGACAAGTGACAACTGATATCTGACCAGTGACAACTGATATCTGTCATCTGACCAGTGACAACTGATATCTGACAAGTGACATCTGTCAAGTGACAACTGATATCTGACAAGTGATATCTGACAAAAGACAACTGATATCTGACAAATGGCATCTGACAAGTGACAACTGATATCTAATATCTCACAAATGACTATTAACATCTGACAAGTGACAACTGATGTCTCACAAGTGACAACTGATATCTGACCAGTGACAACTGATATCTGACATCTGACCAGTGAAAACTGATATCTGACATCTCACAAATGATTATTAACATCTAACAAGTGACAACTGACATCTGACCAGTGACAACTAATATTTCAGCAGTCAGAGTCAGTTGTCAGAGTCAGTTATCAGTTGTGTCATTTGTCAAAGGGTATTTCTGATGTTTGACACTGATACATGATCATGTCCTAAAATGGACACTGTACCCATGAAGTGGTCAGAAGTTCCCTCATACAGGGGCAAGGGTCCTCTTTTGATAACCCAATTCTGCACCATCTGCAGACAACGCCTGACACCAGCTAACCCCTGGTGTAATCATTGCAGATGATCAGCTCCAGGACACTAATCTGAATATCATTTTTATGTATTTGGTTATCTGAAGTCTCTGTCACATTGGTCTATGTCATGAAGATACAACACATTTTGGCATTTCCGATCCCCACGATGGGCATTTACTCTGTTTACATTTGTATCTAAATAGAGGTACACAGCACGCATTCTATTAATCCCTTTGTAAACTGGGAACACTGACATCTAAATTACTGAGGATTACAAGCAGAATTTATGTTAACATTTTGCTACATCTCACTTACACAGAGAACCTGCCAAGTCTCAGCAGTTCAGTGGGAGGCAGCTGTTTCTGAAACTACGCAAGGAATTGTGTGTGTAAACATCTCTAGCTGGGCATAGCGCTCGCTCTTCTCATCTGTACAGGATGCCAGCTTTTAAATAGACACTCCCTTCAATTTCTTATATTTTTTTCATGTGAATTATCAGCATACTGCAGCAATAAAAATAGCTGTCGTTACTTTCATCCTTCATTTGGCTACGTTTTCCTCCCTTTTCTTTTTCTTTCTATTCATTTTTCACCTGTGCTTCATTTTCTTTTTTTCCCCTCGGTGTTTTGCTTTTCTTCTTTTTTTTCCTTCTCTACTTCTTATCCTTCTACTGCTTATTCTTTTTTTGTATGACATCCGTGTACTTAATGTACTTGTTCTTCTTCAGTTGCTTGTTGTGATGCAGTCACTGCTTATAGGTAGTACAAACAGTAGAGTAGTCAGGCAAGTTGGGGTCAGGTAACAGGAGGACACGTATGGATGCAGGGAGTACACAGAAGTGTAGTCAGGTCAGGATTGAAGGGTCAGAATTCCAGGAGGGCACATAGATTCAGGGAGAAAACTAAGACGTTTTCAGGTAACGGTCTGAGGAGAAAATCCAGGAGGTCACAACAGGAACATGGAGGGGGTAGAGAGGAGTCAAACAACAGTCTGGGGTCAAGCCACAAAGATCAGAACACATGCAGACACACAGGACAACAGCACAACAAAAGAACCAGAATGTACAACTGGCAAGGTTCTGGGGGAGCATGCTCAGTAGGGAAGCAGAGCAATTACTAGGAAGATGGAACAACTGAGCAATCAGCACCTCCCAGAACCTGCATGGAATCCTACACTGTCACTCTACCTGCCAGCTCAGTAGTTCAGCAAAACACAGCAGACCATCAACTGCTCTGCACAGAGGAATTGTGACACGTGTCCTTCATATTTTTGCTCTTTCTTCCTATCTGTTTTCTTCTCCTGACGTATTTCCTTCTTCTATTTTATTTCTCTTTATCTCTTTGTTCTTTTATGCTTTTATTATTATTATTTTTCTTCTCTTCCCCTTTTTATTCTTCTTCATAACGAACAGAACAAGATCAGATCTTTGTTCACATTATTACTTTATTTTTTATTTTTTTTTATGGCTGTCAGCTTGAATTTGAGACATTATTACTAGCGACACACATTTCATAAAAATTTAAGTAAAAATCATGAAAATTTCATTTTATTTCAATCAATCAAAATACTAAGCAGGATTGTTACACAGCTGCTACCTGTTTCCTGTCTACCTGCTTTCACCAGTGCCTTTGCTACCTGCTTAATTGTCTCCTGTCTGACTACAGCCACCAGTGCTTCAACTATCTGCTTTCCAGTCTCCTGTCTGTCTGCAGCCTCCAGTATCTCTGCTACCTGCTTCCTGGTTTCCTGTCTATCTGTAGCCTCCAGTGCCTTTGTTACTTGTTTACCAGTCTCCTGTCTACCTGTAGTCTCCAGTGCTTCTACTAGCTGCTTCCTTGTCTCCTGTCTGCCTGCAGCCTCCAGTGCTTCTACTACCTGCTTCCTGGTCTCATGTCTGCCTGCAGCCTCTAGTATCTCTGCTACCTGGATTCCTGTCTACCTGCAGCCTCCAGTATCTTTGCCATCTGCATTTTGATCTCCTGTCTATCTGCAGCCCCCTATGCCTCAACTACCTGCTTCCTGGTCTTCTGTCTGCCTGCAGCCTCCAGTGCTTCTACTACTTGCTTCCTGGTCTCATGTCTGCCTGCAACCTCTAGTATCTCTGCTACCTGGTTTCCTGTCTACCTGCAGCCTCCAGTGCTTTTGCTACATGCTTACTGGTCTCCTCAGTGGCTGCAGTCTCCAGAGCTCCTACTACTTTTTCCCAGTCTGTTGTTGGCATGCAGCCTCCAGTACCTTTGCCATCTGCATTTTGGTCTCCTGTGCAGCCCCAAATGCCTCTGCTACCTGCTTCTTGGTCTCTTGAGTTTATGCAGCATCCAGTACCTAAACTACCTGCTTCCTGGTCATCTGTCTGCTTTTGGCTTCCAATACTTCTACTACCCATTTCCCATTTGCCTCATCTGTCTGCTGAACCAATGCCCATGGCCTATGTGCCCACCCGGACCTTAGTTTGGAGGATCCACTTCACCAGGTGACCCAAAACAGGGATAAATATAGGTTATACAACCTCCCTTTTTGACTACAGGCCTAAAATTTTATTATTTATTTTGTATTTTTCATAAATAGGATTGAAGCTTAACCACATTTCATAAACTTGTCCTACTTTCGTAAGCAATTTCTACTATTGCATTCTAGAATCTATAAATCATAGAAGGACCCAATCACCCTTGGCTTTCTAAGCCAAAATAATTCATCTTCATTTGACATTGTTCTTTTCTATGGAACACTCATAATGAGCAGCATAGTCAAGTCTATTAAAATATTATTTGCAAATTACTTCTTGGATATGGAGATGTCATGGGAATAACATTGGCTTTAATGGTTTCAGGCTAATAATTACTCTTAGCTATCTCTTCATACTTGCATGATCGTTGCGGTCGTACAAGGTGCATAAAGAAATAACACAAGGGACGAAAGTTTAATATTATCCACAGGAATAACACAGCATTGGCAAGATTTGTATCTCATGGACAGAGCAGCCCGTGAGTCATCCTAGATCAGATTCCATGGTCGTTTGCAAATATGTATCATTTTAGACCTTGCTGCCAATAGGAAAATTAGACAAATAGCAACTATGTTTTGTTTTTATTTTCTTCTTGGCATTGACTTAATAATTTACCACTGATTTCATTTAGTACTCATGGACATTTGCACACAAGTTGTATAAAGCTGTAATATAGTATTAAAAAATGTATTCCTGTACCTTTTTGCCTCCCTGTCTATCATTTCCCATGGCGGAAAAGATTGTGATATATCCCACCACATGCTTTTTTAAATTGATTAGAACATTGTTTCTAAGGGAGAAATTCTCGAAATACAGTGCAAAACAGAACATCTAAATTACCCCTTAAATTATAAAAACATGAATACAGTTAGGTCCAGAAATATTTGGACAGTGACACAAGTTTTGTTATTTTAGCTGTTTACAAAAACATGTTCAGAAATACAATTATATATATAATATGGGCTGAAAGTGCACACTCCCAGCTGCAATATGAGAGTTTTCACATCCAAATCGGAGAAAGGGTTTAGGAATCATAGCTCTGTAATGCATAGCCTCCTCTTTTTAAAGGGACCAAAAGTAATTGGACAAGGGACTCTAAGGGCTGCAATTAACTCTGAAGGCGTCTCCCTCGTTAACCTGTAATCAATGAAGTAGTTAAAAGGTCTGGGGTTGATTACAGGTGTGTGGTTTTGCATTTGGAAGCTGTTGCTGTGACCAGACAACATGCGGTCTAAGGAACTCTCAATTGAGGTGAAGCAGAACATCCTGAGGCTGAAAAAAAAGAAAAAATCCATCAGAGAGATAGCAGACATGCTTGGAGTAGCAAAATCAACAGTCGGGTACATTCTGAGAAAAAAGGAATTGACTGGTGAGCTTGGGAACTCAAAAAGGCCTGGGCGTCCACGGATGACAACAGTGGTGGATGATCGCCGCATACTTTCTTTGCTGAAGAAGAACCCGTTCACAACATCAACTGAAGTCCAGAACACTCTCAGTGAAGTAGGTGTATCTGTCTCTAAGTCAACAGTAAAGAGAAGACTCCATGAAAGTAAATACAAAGGGTTCACATCTAGATGCAAACCATTCATCAATTCCAAAAATAGACAGGCCAGAGTTACATTTGCTGAAAAACACCTCATGAAGCCAGCTCAGTTCTGGAAAAGTATTCTATGGACAGATGAGACAAAGATCAACCTGTACCAGAATGATGGGAAGAAAAAAGTTTGGAGAAGAAAGAGAACGGCACATGATCCAAGGCACACCACATCCTCTGTAAAACATGGTGGAGGCAACGTGATGGCATGGGCATGCATGGCTTTCAATGGCACTGGGTCACTTGTGTTTATTGATGACATAACAGCAGACAAGAGTAGCCGGATGAATTCTGAAGTGTACCGGGATATACTTTCAGCCCAGATTCAGCCAAATGCCGCAAAGTTGATCGGACGGCGCTTCATAGTACAGATGGACAATGACCCCAAGCATACAGCCAAAGCTACCCAGGAGTTCATGAGTGCAAAAAAGTGGAACATTCTGCCAAGTCAATCACCAGATCTTAACCCAATTGAGCATGCATTTCACTTGCTCAAATCCAGACTTAAGACGGAATGACCCACAAATAAGCAAGACCTGAAGGCTGCGGCTGTAAAGGCCTGGCAAAGCATTAAGAAGGAGGAAACCCAGCGTTTGGTGATGTCCATGGGTTGCAGACTTAAGGCAGTGATTGCATCCAAAGGATTCGCAACAAAATATTGAAAATAAAAATATTTTGTTTGGGTTTGGTTTATTTGTCCAATTACTTTTGACCTCCTAAAATGTGGAGTGTTTGTAAAGAAATGTGTACAATTCCTACAATTTCTATCAGATATTTTTGTTCAAACCTTCAAATTAAACGTTACAATCTGCACTTGAATTCTGTTGTAGAGGTTTCATTTCAAATCCAATGTGGTGGCATGCAGAGCCCAACTCGCGAAAATTGTGTCACTGTCCAAATATTTCTGGACCTAACTGTATGTACAGTGCAGACATTGAGCAACATGAGAATATTTCAATGATAAGACTCAAACACTCTGGAAATGAGTGGAGCTTTGAAGTTCAAATTCACCAACTTTATCCAACAATTTTATTTGAGGTAATTAAATTTGCATGTTTATCAAGACTTGAAAACTTGTAACA
Organism: Anomaloglossus baeobatrachus; assembly: GCF_048569485.1. Taxonomy (NCBI): domain Eukaryota; kingdom Metazoa; phylum Chordata; class Amphibia; order Anura; family Aromobatidae; genus Anomaloglossus; species Anomaloglossus baeobatrachus. The sequence goes on from NC_134355.1 coordinate 637,322,229, forward strand.
GCTTGGAATATACAAATAAGGAGAGGAAAGAAAGAGAGAGTGAGAAAGAGAAACAGACTGACCATGAGAGCTTACACTCTAAGGGAGAGAGAAAGGGCCCCGCTGACCATGAGAGCTTACACTCTACAGAAGAGAAAAAGGACCCCGCTGATCATGAGAGCTTACACTCTACAGGAGAGAAAAAGGACCCCGCTGACCATGAGAGCTTACACTCTACAGGAGAGAAAAAGGACCCCGCTGACCATGAGAGCTTACACTCTACAGGAGAGAAAAATGACCCCGCTGACTATAAGTGCTTACATTCTACAAGAGAGAGAGAGGACCTCACTGACCTTAAAAGCTTACACTCTACTTTGAGAAAATGTGAAGACTCTCCTGACCATATGAGCTTACACTCTACAGAAGAGAAAAAGGACTCCACTGACCATAAGAGCTTACACCCTACAGTGGAGAGAAAGGACCCCACTGACAATAAGAGCTTACACTCTACAGTGGAGAGAAAGGACCCAGCTGACCATAAGAGCTTACACTCTACAGGAGAGAGACAGGACCCTGTTAATCATACGAGATTACACTCTACAGCAGAAAGAGAGAAGACCCTGCTGAACATAACAAATTATACTCTACAGGAGGGAGAAAGTGAGGATACTGCTGACCATAAGAGCTGATCTTAGAGTCTATAGAAAAAAGAGAGGACCCCGTTGACCATAAGAGCTTACACTCTACAGGAGAGAGACAAGACCACACTGACCTTAAGAGTTTATGCTGTACAGGAGAGAAAAAGGACCTAGCTGACCATAAGAGCTTATGCTCTATAGGAGAGATACAGGATCCTGCTGACCATCAGAATTTACACTCTATAGGAGAGAGACAGGACACTGCTGACCATAAGAGCTTACACTCTACAAGAGAGAGAAAGTGAGGACCCTGCTGACTATAAGAGCTTATGGTCTACAAAAAATAGAGGACCCCGTTGACCATAAGAGCTTACAGTATACAAAAAAAGAGAGAGGGGCCTATTGACCGTAAGTGCTTACACTCTACAGGAGAGAGAAAGGACCCCACTGACCATAAGAGCTACAATCTACAGAAGAGAGACAAGACCCCGCTGACCTTAAGAACTTACACTCTAGAGAAGATAGAAAAGACTCCATTGACCATATGAGCTTACACTCTACAGGAGAGATAAACTTACCCAGTGAATATAATAATGGAAAATGACTCGCACAATCTGTACTCCACTGGGAACCCCTAATCTGTGATGTCCCAGGTACTGATCACCACTGTACAAGTGGAATAATCCATAAAATGTCACAACTGTTGTGCAATTTGGGAAATCCACTGACCGACCCAAAAGGATACCAGCTCTTTGTCTGATGCTTCATCAATGTGGGAGTAAGTGCAGTGCAAATTTTTCTTTAGCACAATGGCAACTGCAAAAAGTGTTTCAATGCATATGAAACTGCAAATTTCAGGAAATTTGACTTAAACTCAATCCTCGGTGGAAGGATCTGCTAATCTTTTTTACACACCCATTAAATTTAGATCAGCTGAGCCCACTGGTTTTGAGTGGATGGGCCTACCATGTAATGTTTACGGAGGTCTCTGAGATCTCTACCAACAGATAAAGGAGAGAAGTTTGAAGTTTAGTTCCCTATCTTCTTACGTTAAGTCACCAAAAGAAATGTTTAATGTTGCAAGAGTTTACTCCCCTCTGTCAATTGACAAAAATTGAAAACACATGCTTGGCTCAGCTTTATGTAAAGCCCGCTTTACACGCTGCAATGTATCTTATAATGTGTCGGCGGGGTCACGTCGTAAGTGACGCACATCCCGCATCGTAAGGTATATTGTAGTGTGTAACAGCTACGTGCGATTGCGATTGAACGGTAAAACGTTCATCGCACGCACGTCGTTCATTCCTCATGGATTGAACGTCAGATTGTTCATCGTACCCGGGGTAGCACACATCGCAGTGTGTGACACCCCGAGAACGATGAACAGATCTTACCTGCGTCCTATGGCTCCCGGCCGGTAATGCGGAAGGAAGGAGGTGGGCGGGATGTTTGCGTCCCGCTCAGCTCCGCCCCTCCGCTTCAATTGGCCGCCTGATGTCGCTGTGACGCCGAACGTCCCTCCCACTCCAGGAAGTGGACGTTCGCCGCCCACATTGAGGTCGTATGGACGGGTAAGTACGTGTGACGGGGGTTAATCGTTTGTGTGGCACGTTCAAGAAATTGAACGTGCCACATATACGATGGTGGCATTGCAAATCGCATACGATATCGTATGCCAAATTGCAACGTGTAAAGCAGGCTTTAGAGGGGAAAATTGGCATGAGATACCTTTTGGCTGATCAAGCATTTGGCCAACTGCAATTATTTTAGAGGCACCTTTGACATTAATTACACCTTTGAAAATCTAATGCAATGATGCACTATCATGTCAGCTGACTGTAGAGATTAACTACTGTTGCAAATTGTTGCACTAAATTTTGCTCTTTTCATTTATTTTGGAGGCTGAGATTCTAGGGAGTTAGGTTTGCACAGTGTATATCACTTACTTGTGAAACTGCCTTGTCGTGGTAGATGGGCTCACTCACTTTGATCAAAACCTGAGCTTAGAACCTCACATTGTTAAGTATAGCAAGCATTAGTTGGAACAAAAATTTGTAATAAAATTTTACAACAAAATGTTGTTCCTGTTTTCAATGCATGCGTGTATCTTAGTGATTGTGGAGGTTTGATTCCTCCAATTGCTGCTTTTACCTTCCAATCACAGCAGATTTACACTTGCTCATTGGTTTTATTTTGTTTGAGATTCATGAATGTGGATGATGCTGTATTTGAAAAGAAAGTTTAACATTCTACACTACACTATATCTGTTAAAACCTATGTCCTACTCTAAAGCTTGATAAAAACAGCTTAGAATGCACAACAAGAAATTATATAATAATTTTTTGTTTTGGGGGGGTGCACATGTCAAGCAAAACCAACCATGTAGATAAAGAGAAAAAGCGCTTGCACTCACTCCAAGAATAAAAATATATAATTTAAATTTTATTCGTGTATCAAAAATTAAAAAAACAAGGTACAGAGTACAACACAGTGCATACATATTAAAAAACACCAAGAAAACAATATATGAGACCCAATCTAAGGGGTACTTTGCACACTACGACATGGCAAGCCGATGCTGCTATGCCGAGTGCGATAGTCCCCGCCCCCGTAGCAGCAGCGATATGTGGTGATAGCTGGCATAGCGAAAATTAACGCTACGCCAGCTTCACATGCACTCACCTTGCCCTGCGACGTTGCTCTGGCCGGTGACCCGCCTCCTTATTAAGGAGTCGGGCCGTGTGGCATCATAGCGACGTCACACGGCAGGCGGCCAATAGGAGCGGAGGGGCGGAGATGGGCGGGATGTAAACATCCCACCCACCTTCTTCCTTCCGCATATCCAACGGGAGCCGCGGTGACGCCTGTAGGAGATGTTCCTCGCTCCTGCGACTTCACACACAGCGATGTGTGCTGCCGCAGGAGCGAGGAACAACATCGGACCGTCGCGTTGGCGTAATTATGGTTTTCGCCGACGCTGCACCGATGATACGATTACGACGCTTTTGCGTCATCTAGGCTTTACACACTGTGATGTCGAGAGTGACGCAGGAAGTGCGTCACTTTTGACATGACCGCACCGACATCGCACCTGCGATGTCGTAATGTGCAAAGTACCCCTTAGTCAAACTCTTCCTAGAGATGGCAAATATTATATTGAAGTTACCATAGATAGCCACAGGATTTCAACAATTAATATAAAGAAACCAAAAGTATAACTATTTGTAAAGGGTGCTTTACACGCTGCGACATCGCTAGCGATTGCTAGCGATGTCGAGCGCAATAGCACCCGCCCCTGTCGTTCATGTGACATTTGGTTCTTGCTGCCATAGCGAACATTATCGCTACGGCAGCGTCACATACACATACCTTCTCAGTGACGTCGCTGTGACCACCGAACAATCTGAAGGGGGAGGTGCGTTCGGCGTCATAGCGACGTCACTGTGGCGTCACTAAGCGTCCGGCCAATTGAAGCGGAGGGGCGGAAATAAGCGGCCGGAACATGCCACCCACCCCCTTCCTTCCTCATTGCCAGTGGACGCAGGTAAGGAGATGTTCGTCGTTCCTGCGGTGTCACATATAGCGATGTGTGATGCCGCAGGAACGACGAACAACATCATACCTGTAGCAGCAACGATATTAAGGAAAGGAGCGACGTGTCAACGATCACCGTTTTTGAACGATTTTGCGATCGTTGTCACACGCTGCGATGTCGCTACCGGCGCCGGATGTGCGCCACTAATGACCTGACCCCGACGATATATCGGTAGCGATGTCGCAGCATGTAAAGCACCCTAAAGAACTCAGGTTGGAACAATCATTCTATTCCTAGACAACCTGGTGACCTAGTGGTCAAAACAGCAAGTTCATTACTCCATACATAGAAAATTCCTGTTATGGCAATTTCTTATCTGATAAATGGAAGAGGAGAACCTGGCCCGACGCGTGTCGCTATTCTAGCTTCATCAGGGGCCATGGGTGTCCACCCACCCAGGTGTTCCAACCTGAGTTCTTACAAATAATTATACTTTTGGTTTCTTTATATTAATTGTTGAAATCCTGTGGCTATCTATGGTAACTTCAATATAATATTTGCTATCTCTAGGAAGAGTTTGACTTAGATTGGGTCTCATATATTGTTTTCTTAGTGTTTTTTAATATGTATGCACTTTGTTGTACTCTGTACGTGTTTTTTAAATTTTTGATACATGAATACAATTTAAATTATATATTTTTATTCTTGGAGTGAGTGTCTTTTTGGTCAAGCGCTTTTTCTCTTTATCTACTCTAAAGCTTATCTAACTAACACACTTCATCACACATTGCTAACACATTTACACATAACACATGACATTACACTTTACATAACCATACACTTTACATTGTAGGGTGTAGGCTCAACCTTCCCCTACACCTACTTGTTCTTCCACTATCTTCAAACCCTTTTTATTTTATTGACAACTACGATTTTATACAGACGGAGAAGGTTGCAGATAAAGGGAAAATAAGTAGGTGGGACATTGCACTTAAATGTCTGGCCATCGGGACCTATCAATGTCCTTCTCCCTATTGGTCTCGCCCTCGGATCAGCCACCTCCCCCCTACATTCTGCAATGGTAAAGATATTTAGGTATAACTTTCTCACCAGAGCAGCGTTACAACGTATTTTGTCTAACCTATAAGGCTATGTGCACACGCTGCGTTTTTTTGACGCTGCGTTTTTGTGCGTTTTTGGCCGCTAAAAACGCACAAAAACGCACCTGCGTCGAAAAAACGCGGCAAAAAACGCGGCAAAAAACGCACGCGTTTTGCCGCGATTTGGTGCGTTTTTTGCTGCGTTTTGCTGCGTTTTTGCTCACTGCGTCCTTATGCGTTTTTTATCAGTGAACAAAAAAAAAAAAGGTCTGATGTCATTTCCTTCTTCAATGTGTTCTTCATTCTCCACTAGTGTATGCAGAAGAGCAGACAGCTGCAGAACTACAAGGCTCAGCATCCTCGATCCAATAGTGTATGCAGGAGAGCAGACAGCAGCTGTCGAACTACAAGGCTCAGCATCCTCCATCCAATAGTGTATGCAGGAGAGCAGACAGCAGCTGTCGAACTACAAGGCTCAGCATCCTCCATCCAATAGTGTATGCAGGAGAGCAGACAGCAGCTGTCGAACTACAAGGCTCAGCATCCTCCTTCCAGGACTGTATGCAGGATTTCTTTGCCCCCCCCAAAAAAAAAAATGACGTGGGCTTCGCCATATTTTTGTATGCTAGCCGGGTACAGCAGGCAGGTACGGGCTGCCCCCAACCCCCAGCTGCCTATTTGTACCCGGCTGGGAACCAAAAATATAGGGAAGCCCTTTTTTTTTAAATTATTTCATGAATTTCATGAAATAATTTAAAAAAAAAAATGACGTGAGCTTCGCCCAATTTTTGAGTCCAGCCGGGTACAACTAGGCAGCTGGGGATTGGAATCCACAGTGCAGGGTGCCCATGCTTTCTGGGCACCCCCGCTGTGAATTGCAGTCCCGCAGCCACCCCAGAAAATGGCGCTTTCATAGAAGCGCCATCTTCTGGCGCTGTATCCAACTCTTCCGGCTGCCCTGGTGACGGGTGGCTCGCCGGGTAATAATGGGGTTAGGGCTAGCTGTATATTATCAGCTGGCCCTAAGCCCGAAATTCATGGTGTCACGCCAATATTAGACATGGCCACCATGAATTTCTAGTAAAGATAAAAAAAAAACACAACACAGAAAAATATTTTTATTAGAAATAAAACACAACACAATTAGTGACTCCATCTTTATTGAAATAAACCCCCCTCCGCAGTAATCCTGGGTTAGGGTCCCGCGCCGTCCAATCAGGATCCAATATCATCTGATCGGTTTGCTGGAAGGCAAAGCAATCAGATGATGTGTCAGGTTCTAGGGGCTGAATCACATCACACATCAGCTGATTGTATAAAAGCCGATTATACAATCAGCTGATGCATCGGTGCAAAAAAAAAAAAAATAATAATACTCACTTATGTGCTGATTACCGGCAGCTCCTGGAGCGATGGGGCGGGAGTCTGATCCTGTCCGATCGCTGCAGCAGCTGCCGGTAATCAGGGATGAAGTCTCCTGACGCATCCGCTGATACCGGCCGGGCGCCCGCGTCACCGCGATACTTACGATCACCTGATGCGTCAGGTGACTGCATCAGGTGATCCATCGCCAGGTCCTGCATCCATCGGAGCTTTCCCGGCCGTCTGCACACAGCCGGAGCGGGGGTGGCGATACCGTGAGAGGATCTGGGAGCGGGCATGGCACCGGGAGGCTGCAGACAGGTGAGTATAACTTTTTTTTTTTTTTCTACTGTTAACTTTTGTTTTCGCAGCCGCTTCCATCTCCCGCCCAGACATGGCGCCGCACGGCAGCAGACATGCACAGGACTGGAGGTGGAAGCGGCGGTGATGGTACCGGGAGGATTCACGCTTCTGTATATACTGACAGAAGGAATCCTCTTCCTGTACACGTCACTTTACTACCCACCTCCTGCGTTTATAGCTGCGTTTTTGGTCTTAGAAACGCACCAAAACGCACCAAAACGCAGCTATTTGCGTTTCTCATTGCGTCTTTCAACATCCCATTGAACTCAATGGATGAAAAGCGCAGTGAAAAACGCGGGAATAATTGACATGCTGCGTTTTTGTGGTCACCACAAAAACGCAGCTGAAAAAAAACGCTGTGTGGGGACAGCAAAAATGAAAACTCATAGACTTTGCTGGGGAAGCAAAGTCATGCAGTTTTGAGGCCAAAAACGCACCCGAAAAACGCGCAAAAACGCCGAGAAAAACGCACCGTGTGCACATAGCCTAAGATGTCCTTTAGCTTGAGATTACAGGAGTCGAATTACAAACTTCTCTCACGTTGGTACAGAGTCCTGTCTCGTTTACACACAATGTTTCCTTCAGTAGACCCAATGTGTTGGCAGTGTAGCGGGGCAGAGGGTACTTTCTTCCACATCTTTTGGGAGTGTAGTGTTTTGCAGCCCTTTTGGACAGGAGTGAGTCAGATTATCTGCAACATAACGGGGTATGCAAGTGAAATGGGGCAGGCATTATACCTACTGCAGCACAGCAAAATGTTGACTTCTGCATATAAACATTTGCTCTTGAGATTTCTAATTATGGCGGCCCGCTCATGTATTCCTCTTAACTGGAGGAACGTCACCTGTCCCACCATATCACTGTGGACTGAGAGGGTTAACAACATTATGCATATGGAGGACCTGTCATGTTTGATCCATGACACTTACGAGAAGTCCTTGGCCACCTGGCTTGACTTTCAACAGACAGACGAATATAAGATAAAGAAAAAGTAATACCTTTATACATTCCTTTCCCAAGAAACTGCAAAAACCCTAGTGCATGCCCTTATTATCTCCCGCCTGGACTATTGCAACCTCCTGCTCTGTGGCCTCCCTTCTAACAGTCTCGCACCTCTACAATCTATTCTACACTATGCTGCCTGACTAATCCACCTGTCCCCCCGCTACTTCCCGACCTCTCCTCTCTGCCAATCCCTTCACTGGCTTACCATTGCCTAACAACTCCAGTTAAAAATCCTGACTTACAAAGCCATCCACAACCTGTCTCCTCCTTACATCTGTGACCTAGTTTCCCCGCACTTACCTGCAAGTAACCTCTGATCTGAACAAGGTCTCCTTCTCTACTCCCCTCTCATCTCCTTTTCCCACCACCGCATCCAAGATTTCTCCCATGCCTCCCCATACTCTGGAATGCTCTGCCACAATATATCAGACTTTTGCCTACCTTGACAAGCTTCAAAAGGAACCTGAAGACCCACCTCTTCCGACAAGCCTACAACCTGCCATAACCATCAGTCCACTATAGCACCACACAATCATCTCTACCCTCACCTACTGTATCCTCACCCATCTCTTGTAGAATGTGAGCCCTAGCGGGCAGGGTCCTATCTCCTCCTGTAGACTGTGAGCCCTAGCAGGCAGAGTCCTGTATCCTTTTGTACCATTGTGCCCCTTGTATTGTTTATAATTATTGTAATTGTCCATACTATGTATACCCCTTTTCACATGTAAAGCACCATGGAATAAATGGCACTATTATAATAATAATAATAATAATAATAATAGTACCTTATGAAAGTGTGGGAAGGGATGGCCCTTGCCCCCCCTTTCCTCCCCTCTCTGTCCCCCCCCCCATTTTTTTCCTCTTCTTATCCTCTTTTTTGCTTTTCTTCTTCCTTTCGTTCGTTCCTTCTTTGCTCCTTTGCTTTCTCTCTCTTTTCCACGATTTTTCCTTCCTTACTCGCTCTCCTTCGGTTGGGTTATTTTTGTCTTCCAACCGCTGGGGACCCAGAGGTTGTCGTATCTCTGTAAAAACGTTTGACAGTCCAGTCTATATTTTTTTTTTTGTTTTATATTTTGCAGATTAGACACTGTCTTTAACTTCCCTTTAAGTAGTAACAAAATTCTAGATAAGTAGATTTTTTCAGGAAACTTTAAACTATTCTGTCTATAAACACAAAACATCAACAAAAGAGTATATGGGAAGGAAGACAAAGCCGAAAACCCTCTTAACCTCGGTCACACGCAATAACATTTACCACAACAGCTTATGTTTGGGGACTACTGTTTAAGTTTGATTTACTTTGCTCTATTGCTCTGTTTACTGTATCCTTTTACTCTCCATCCAGAAATGCACTCAGTCATGTTTTTTTCTGCGCTTTGGGCTATTATTGGAGTAATAATTTATTAAGGGGTAAAAATATTTACTTGCAATTAAATCTGTCAAAGCCTTTCTTGGCCGCGTCTCTGCCGATGGTCAAAGGACAAAAAAAAAATTAGGAGGTTCTTGGCTGAACTGTTGGCCTTGCTGTTAGCTTAAACAAGGGTCTTAACTGTAATTTAAAGCTTCAAGACGAGATTGCTATCTTAGAAAGGTGCTCAGGAAAGAAGCCGAAATTAATTTTTGTGCCCCAGCATATGAGGCACGGCTCTGTGAGAAAACATTAAGCTTGGGCTGATCTATGGATATTATTCTGCAGGGACTGACTCATGTTCCTCAAGTACTCTTTAAAGAATATTATCTCCGAAGTGTTGTGTGAGGCTTTGCAGCTTATTATCTTCAAATCATCTAATGGGAAATTAAAGCTGCCCGGTGCATTTACGATTTAAGTAAACAAATGGAATAGACCATAAAAAAAAGAAGAAAAAAAATTCTCTGTGACCTTGTGAAATTTTAAGAGCTTTGTTTGAGAGTGTGCACAGGAGAGAACAAGTAGCCGTCTAACATTGTCATCATTGACAGGTTGAGATTTATCTTGACTTTCTCTGTCCATTTGGCTAAACGTTTAAAGTAAACAACTTCAGTTCCCCTCGGCTGCCACTTCCCACTTGTTGGGAGCGTTGCCAAAAAAAGCAGCCAGACAGTTCATTTACCTCTCCCAAACTCTCCGGCGTTTATAGATTGCTTGACTCAGAGAAGGGTCGACACGACTATTGAAAATTTCCAACACTTCCAAAGACCAGAAAGAGCTGAAATGTCCTTATTTCTCAGATGAAATTTATTTTGTTTTAAGGGGAATTTTGAGAAAGGTAAAATCCTAAAATTATATTGTTTTTTTTTATAGCAAGCCTTGGGATAAAATGTTATTAAAGTGGTTGGGTATTTGTTAAAAAGAAACCTCCTAATAGGCTCATCACTAGAGATGAGCAGACCCATTCTGTTCTGGGAGCAAGAGGCCTACGCTTGTCACTCATGCATCTCTTGATTTTTTTTTTAAAGTGAAAATGCCAGCCCACATCCTTTGTTTTGTATTGGGAAATGGGGGAGGGAATTGACACCACTGTCCTGCTGTCTGCCTGCAATGTTTTTAAATATCAAGACTCCAATATGGGTTTCCAAGTTGTGTCTTGTCTATAGTGCCAGGGTTCTGTGAGCAAGAGATGTACACATGTCACTCATGCATCTTTTGATTTTTTTTTAAATGAAAATGCCAGACCACTTCCTGTTTGTTGCATGGACCATACTTCCCTGCTGTACAAACACACTATGGGGAAATGGGGGGAGGGCAAATTAATGCCACTGTTCTGCAGTCTTCCAAAAAGGTTTTTAAATATCAAGACTCCAATATGGGTTTCTAAGTAGTATCTTGCCTGTAGTGCCAAGGCTCTGTGAGTAAAAGGTCTATTCCTGTCAATCATTCATCTTTTGATTTTTTAAAATGAAAGTGCCAACCAACATCCTGTTGTAAGTCAACGCAATCAGGAAGTGCTTAAATTTACATGGATTGGAGAATGCAGTCACACAGCTGCAGAGATGAGGACCACTCTCCAGGCCCAGTTTGATTAATAACTGTCTCCACTGAACCTGGAGCCAGAAAAGGCCATGTGCAATAACAGTGGAAACCTGATGGCAGCACTACGCTTAGTCAAAATAACATATGCACCGTGTGGATCAACCTGGCTGTACAGCAATTTCTAAGGCACTATTATGGCCTGGATGCACTGCTGCAAAAGCCACAGTCACTGTGTGCTCACTTTTTAAAATGAAAATGCCAGCCCACATCCTGTGTGTTGCATGGACCATAAGTAGGGATGAGAGAGTATACTTGTTACTACTTGGTACTCGCCGAGTAGTACAGTATTCGGGCTACTCATTACTCCGCGAGTATCCTTGTAATTACTTGTTAGGAGTAACGAGTCCACTATAAGTCAATGGGAAATGTGAGTAATTGTCTGCTGCACCCTACAAAGTGGTCTGGAGGCTGAGTAAAAGGCTGAAATGGATGCATGATTGTTTAAAAGCCGGGTGTAAAAAGTCACCGGCTTGTTTAAGCAATCAGCTGATGCACGCTCCCCGCCCAGGTCCTTCGCTCTCTGGTGCTGCACTCCCCACTGCCCTGTACTTGTGCAGTCAGGTCCTTATTCACTACAGTCAATAAGGACCTGGCTGGTCTGAAACGCGTTACATCACCCAACGCTGGTTGATTTTAACCATGAACTTTTTAATGGGACCCTAATAAATATGGATTTTTAAAGAAACGGAAATTCTCCTATGAATCCTTATGGAAACAAAGATTCCAGCGCTTCGAGAATCACAGGAGACTGTCAGGTTAGAATTCCAGTTAGATGTCATATAAGTTATGGGTACAGCATGTTGTCACACATATACTCCATAGGGAGACAGCGGTCTCCTGTGATTCTCGGAGCGCTGGACTCTTTGTTTTCGAGGTCTGTTCTGGATGCCCAGTTCCTTTCGTCATGGCTGCTGGAGGATCGCTGTACGGTCTGGTGGGTGAGCTGAAAACTTTTGTGCGTTTATGAATCCTTACGGACGTAGCTGCTGGACACTCCTAACCCTTTGAATGTTTCCGCAGCCTCCTAGTCTGTGCACTGTCAGTGGATCTACCGTATGTACAGCTCTAGTTGCTGCAGTCTGTTTACCGCCGGCTTCTGCCTGTAGTGCAAAAGCCAGAGCTGTACATACACCGCCAGGAAGAGTAGGGAGCACAGTGCCGTACACAGTGCCATGTGCCCCTACTCCACTGCCCACGGGACGGTGACTGCTTTTTACCGGCCGGCTTTTAAACAATCATACATTCATTTCAGCCTTTTACTCAGCCCCCACACCACTTTGTAGGGTCTAGCAGACAATTATTCGCATTTCCCATTGACTTGCATTGGACTTGCTACTCGTAATGAGTACCCGAGTATTAGGACCTACTCGTTACGAGTATAACAAGTCCGAGTATTTCACTACTTGCTCATCCCTAACCATAATACCTTGCTGTTCAAATACACTAAGTAGAAATGGGGGGAAATTGATGCCACTGTCCTGCTGTAATGCTTTCCGTAGCAGTGTGACCCCCAAATCCAGGTCTGAAAAACTTGTTGCATTATTCCCAAGAAGACTCATGGCTGTACTAGCTCAAAAGGGGGGTGCTTCTACTCAACACTGAGCAAAGGGTCTGAATACTTTTGACCATGTGATTGTTCAGTTTTTCTTGTTTAATAAATTTGCAAAAATGTCACCATTTCTGTTTTTTCCATCAGGATGTGGTGCAGAGTGTACATTAATGAGAAAAAATGAATTTTCTTGAATTTACCAAATGGCTGCAATGAAACAAAAAGTGAAAAATGTAAAGGGGTCTGAATACTTTCCGTACCCACTGTATGTGTCTACATGAATGTGATGTGAATTGCATCCTGGGGTTTGGTTCACATGCTGACTGGAGAAATGTTCATACAGTCACACTATTGCTTTTTTAATATTGGGGAAAAAGGTCAAACATTTTCTGGACTGGTGGTAAGATCTCACCAATCTTAAGCCTGCTTTTACATGTTCAGATTCTGCATACGATATCGTATGCGATCGTAACCGCCCCCTTCGTATGTGCGGCACGTTCAATTTTGTTGAATGTGCCGCACAAATGATTAACCCCTGTAGTGCCCTGGCCTAGCCAGGTCGTCACAGATAACACACAAACACCCCACCCCCATCAGACAGGGACACCAGCCAAACACAAAACCCTTGTTGCCTCCCTCCAGGGTCTGATGTCCACCCAGGTGGGGCGGAGCTAAGCGGTTGGCTCCACCCACCGAGGAGTTCACAGGCCTGGAGGCGGGAAAAGTGGCAGATTAGTGTTGGAGTTTGAAGTGAGAGGAGCAAGCACTTGGGTGTCTGGATTTGTGGCCCAGGCACTGACAGCAAGGTTGGCAGACGGTGGTGGCCGTCTGCAGGAGTGGTGGAGCAACACGGAACCGTAAGACCGGGGTCGGGCGATGGCCCGCCAGTACCGACCGGGGAGCGAAGTGAAGCCAGCACACACAGGCAGGGCCATCGGACCCCGACCAGGCTTGGAGCCGCCGACAATAGTCAGATCCGAATTTGACTGGAACCCCAGGGGTTTCATAACAGCAAAAGTCCCGATTGAAGGCAACCGCCCACACCGTGAGGGTATACAGCTACCGCCTAATGCTAGAGACCCAAGGGCCAGCGCCTGTGGGCAAGCGGGCTCCTCCAGTACCCATACACCGGGGAGCGGACTACCGTTGGGAATCCATAGGAGTCAGAAAGAGAACATCAAGGTGCAGGGAAAGACAGCCGCCATCACCTGTCCAGGGAGAGACACTGCAGCCGGCTGCGGGACCCGTCCATCCAGCCGTTTGGTTTACCGAGGACTTTGTGCATCTCTTACTGAGTGAGTACACCCGTGCCATCCGGCACCGCGCCGCGCTGTCCCTGCAACCCTGCACCTCACCAACCCTGCCTCCCCGTCACATCATCACCGGGCCCCGGGACCACCGACCCCTACCCATGGAGGGGGAAAACAACATCCCAACTGCTCCCTACCATTGCTCCCGGGATCCCCATCACCAGCAGCGGTGGTGCCCATCTTCACCACGACCCGTGGGTGGCGTCTCGGACTAAATCCCCCAAACCAACCACCCCTTTCACTCATGGGCGAGGAGCGCCGCTCGAGTCCCCGGATCCGGCTCACCGCTCGAGCCACCGAGCAGCCGCAGCAGCGCCGGACCCGAGCGTTAGCGAGAGCGCAGCAGCGACGGCATCCTCCCCGCCCGCGACACCTCCGTCACACATACTTACCTGTCCATACGACCTCGATGTGGGCGGTGAACGTCCACTTCCTGGAGTGGGAGGGACGTTCGGTGTCACATCGACGTCACATGGCAGCCGGCCAATAGAAGCGGAGGGGCAGAGATGAGCGGGACGTAAACATCCCGCCCACCTCCTTCCTTCCGCATTGATGGCCGGGAGCCGCAGGACGCAGGTAAGATCTGTTCATCGTTCCCGGGGTGTCACACACTGCGATGTGTGCTACCCCGGGTACGATGAACAACCTGACGTTCAATTTATGAGGAATGAACAACGTACATGCGATTAACATTTTACCGTCCAATCGCTATGTATGCACTGCAATGTACCTTACGATGCCGGATGTGCGTCACTTACGACGTGACCCCGCCGACACATTGTAAGATATATTGTAGTGTGTAAAGCAGGCTTTATATATATGACCAACCCGGTGGATAGATAAAAATGACATTACCTTTCAGAAAGCAATATGGGAATTTAAACAGTTTGGAGGGCTCGATACTGAACTTCTAACAGATGCCTCTTAAATAGAACCTGTCATTATGACACAGATTCAAATCAAATGACACTATGACAGTACCCTGATAGTAGGGGTTGGACTAACCCACTAGACAACTAGAAAAAACAAAAGTGTGTCCAAGCACTGTAATAAATATAGGTCACAAAAATCTAATAGTACACCTCATTTGGTGAAACTAACCACGGTACATACAGTACTATTGACTTATAAAAATATGAAACTAGAAAGCAATTTTTCTATTTCATTTTGATACTAAAATTTTTACATGTGCTTGCAATAGGCACTGAAATTTTCCTAGCTCTTTTCTTATCTTTTATAGATGTGTGCTAGACAAAGCTGCCAGAAATGAGGAATACTCTAAAGGCCGCTTTACACGCAACGACATCGCCAATGCGCATCCGGCCTCGTTAGCGACATCGTTGCGTGTGATACGTACGAACGACCGCTAACGAGCAAAAATACTCACCTTATCATTGCTTGTCGACATGCTGTCCAGTTCCCAAATATCGTTGCTGCTACAGGTACGATGTTGTTCGTCGTTCCTGCAGCAGCACACATCGCTATGTGTGACACTGCAGGAACGAGGAACCTCACGTTACCTGCGGCCATCGGCAATCAGGAAGGAAGGAGGTGGGAGGGATGTTACAGACGCTCATCTCCGCCCTTCTGCTTCTATTGGGTGGCAGCTTAGTGACATCGCTGTGACACTGAACTAACCGCCCCCTTAGAAAGGAGGCGGTTCGCTGGTCACAGCGACGTCGCTAGGCAGGTAAATAGTGTGACGGGTTCGAGCGATGTTGTGCGCCACGGGCAGCGATTTGCCCGTGACTCACAACCGATGGGGGCGGATACGCACGCTAGTGATCTTGCTAGCGAGATCGCAGCGTGCAAAGCGGCTTTTATTCTGTTATAATGGTGCATCACTGTATACTTGGGTCTCAAAAGGAAATTGTAGTTTCAACAAAATATGCATAAATTAATAGTACAGGTGATTCTAAAGGCCGCTTTTCATGCAACGACATCGTTAACGAGATATCGCTCGGGTCACGGAATTCGTGATGCACATCAATCCTCGTTAGCGACGTCGTTTGCGTGTGACACTTACGAGCGACCACTAACGATCACAAATACTCACCAAATCATTGATTGTTGACACGTCGTTCATTTCCCAAATATCGTTGCTCGTTTGGGACGCAGGTTGTTCGTTGTTACTAGAGATGAGCGAACCGGTCGCGGTTCGGCTCGAGTTCGGTTCGCCGAACTGAGGTCTGGTTCGAGTTCGGTTCGGCGAACCACTCGAACCCATAGGAAACAATGGGAGGCAATCACAAACACATAAAAAAGCATAATAAATGTACACATACAGTTAATAAACATTGCCATAACACTTACCTGTCCTGCACTCTGTCTCCTGCCGCTATTCCTCCCGATAATCGTTGCGTCCTCCTGTTAACCAGCAGTGATGCAGGACCTACGTGATGTCATCAAAATAGCATTTGACCAGTCACGTGTCTGTTATCTCATTGGCTACAGACTGGTCACATGACTATGACGCGTCATGCTAGGACCTGTCATTGTATCTCTCTTTTACACGGTGCACGTTTGTGTATCGCCGTGTACCGGCGACATGCTCTAGCACACGGTCGACTCCCCGCTCTGCTTCCCCATTCCCTTAAGGTACCGTCACACTAAGCGATGCTCCAGCGATCCCACCAGCAACCTGACCTGGCAGGGATCGCTGGAGCGTCATTACACGGGTTGCTGGTGAGCTGTCACACAGGCAGATCTCACCAGCAACCAGTGACCAGCCCCCAGCCAGAGCGTTAAAGCGATGCTGCGCTTGGTAACTAAGGTTACCAGCATACACCGCTTAGCGCTGGCTCCCTGCACTCCTAGCCAGAGTACACATCGGGTTAATTTAACCCGATGTGTAGTCTGGCTATGTGTGCAGGGAGCTGGCACTGGCAGCGTGAGAGCGGCGGATGCTGGTAACTACGGTAAACATCGGGTAACCAAGGAAAGGGATTCTTGGTTACCCGATGTTTACCGTAGTTACCAGCGTCCGCAGAAGCCGGCTCCTGACCGGCTGTCACAGCCGGTCAATAACGGAGATCACCGTTGCCATAGCAACGCGCTTGGTAGCGGTGACAGGGACGTCCCGCTACCAGCACGCAGCGCCACCGGAATCACGTAATCGGAGCAGCATTGCTATGGCAACCCGTGCCACCGCTTACAGCCGGGAGCCTGTGGTCACTCTCACAGAGTGATTTCTGCCCGGAGCACAGCGTTTTCCCCCATGCAGCTGTGCTGTCTGATGGAGCAGACAGAGCTGCATGTGTTGAAGGGGAAAGAAGACAGAAGAGCATGGATCGTGGAGGGCTGAGAGGGGGAATAAAGATGGAGTCTCTAATGTGTCTGTGTATTTATTTCTATTAAAGTATTTTTTTTCTGTGTGGTGTTTTTTTTGAACCCTTTATTGGAAATTCTTAATGGCCGGGTCAAACGAGCCTGACATTAAGAATCTCTGACTTAATACTAGCTAGTAAAACAAAGCCAGTATTAACTCATGATTACCCAACAAACCACCCGGCTTCAGGGCTGTTGGAAGAGTTGGATACAGCACCAGATGATGGCGCTTCTATGAGAGCGCCATTTTCTGGGGCGGCTGCGGATTGCAATTCGCAGCAGAGGGGCCCAGAAACCTCGGGCTAACCTGTGCTGTGGATTTCAATCCCCCAGCTGCCTAGTTGTACCCGGCTGGACACAAAAATGAGGCGAAGCCCACGTCGTTTTTTTGTTTTTTTTTTAATTATTTTATAAAATTCATGAATTAAGTAAAGAAAGGGCTTCCCTATATTTTTAGTTCCCAGCCAGGTACAAATAGGCAGCTGGGGGTTGGGGGCAGCCCGTAGCTGCCTGCTGTACCTGGCTAGCATACAAAAATATGGAAAAGCGCACGTCATTTTTTTTGTAGTTTTTTGGCAAAAAAAAAAAAAAATGCTTCCGTTGATTTTCCATTGCCAGTGAAGGTAACACTAAGCAGTGGGGGTTAGCAGCCAGTAGCTGCTTGGATTACCCTTAGCTAGCAATACAAAAAAATGCAGCGGGAGCCCATATATATTTTTTTTAATTATCTATTTAAATAACTAAAAACAAAAAGGGCTTCCCTGTATTTTGATTGCCTGACATGACAATGCTGTAAAAATAAATCTTTAAAAAAAATGACGTAGCGCTCCGTGTTATTTTTGATTCTCAGTGCAGATAAAGCAGACAGCTATGGGTTGCCACCTCCATCTGCCTGGCGTTACCTTGGCTGGCAATCAAAATACAGGGAAGCCCATTAATTTTTTTATTTAAAAAATTGTTAAAAAAAAAAAGACGCTTAAGTCCAGTTATCCAGCTGAATGAATACTAAACAACAGAGCTCGCTATTTAGATGTGTTTTCTTGTGGCGTATAACGGACTCTCATGTTTGGTAGTCGTTCAGCAGGGAAACTATAAAATCAAATACCTCCATTTGGAAATGTAGTATAGCTCTCCTGATCAACTATGTTCCTTACATCATGAGCAGGGCATTGCAGTAATAATAATAATTTATTCATTTATATAGCGCTATTAATTCCATAGCGCTTTGCATACATTGGGAACACTGTCCCATTGGGGCTCACAATCTAAATTCTCTATCTGTATGTTTTTGGAGTGTGGGAGGAAACCCACGCAAACAGAGGGAGAACATACAAACTCCTTGCAGATGGTGTTCTTGGTGGGAATTGAACCCAGGACCTCAGCGCTGCAAGACTGCAGTGCTAACCACTGAGCCACCGTGCCGCCCATTTAGCTTACAGATGCATAACCACCACTCACTGTGTCTGAACACAGGAAGCTGAGCTGACAGCGGCTCTGTGCATGCGGCAGCGTCTATTGTGAAGGAGAGGGACGCGGGGGATCAACGCTGCACAGGTACCGTGGGACACTGGGGAACACCGGTGGGGTAATTGGGGGTGACCTGGCAGGGCCTGGGGAGGAGTTTACTGTCGCATGTGTCATGGCACATGCGATAGAAATCAGAGGAGTAGGGTGAATGCAACCGGCGCGCTGCTGTGCGCGTGGCCATCTTGGATTTCCGGGAGGGTGTCAGGGGGGGCACTTTGGCAACACCGGGGGACCGGGGAGGATATTTATCATGTTTGTTCATGCCAGATGGGAGATAAATATTTTTTTAACGATGCTGTCATTTACTGTAACGTGATCATCGGTATACGGTGTATACCTGTGATCACTTGAGCGGGGACCGGAAAAAACGGCCTAAATCATGATCTCCAGGGTCTCAGCTACCCCCTGAAACCCCGGAGATTTTCTGACGCTGGGGGGCGCTATTCACTTATTTCTGCCTGCTCTTTATAAATGGCAGATCAGAATAAGGCTACATTCACACGACCGATCCGATTTTGCGGTCCGCAAAAATCGGTTTGGTTTTTTTACGTGTGCATCCATGTGGCATACGTTTCTGTTCCATATACGGTCCGTATGTCATCCGTGTGCCTTCCGTTTGTTTGCGTACTGCAAAAAAACTGAAGGAGGGAAAATACATAAATTTACCCAGGAACTGTGATGCCCTGGACCCCCAGGGGTCACAGGTAACAACACACAACACCACACACACCCCCACCCCAGTGAGGCACCAACAGCCAACAAATCCTGACCGCCTCCCTCAGGTCTAGCAAGGCACACCAGGTGGGCGGAGCCAGGCAGATAGGCACGCCCTCCGAGGAGTCTGCTGGCCTGAGGCAGGGAAAGGACAAGTGAGTCGAGTGGGGAGAGGAGTAGTGAGAGGAGTAAAAGTGGCGAGCTGAGAGTCAGGGGCCTAGGACGGAGCCTAGGACCCCTTGGAACGGTCAGGCAGACGGTGGTGGCCGTCTGCAGGAGTCCGGTCATGGACTGAACTGCAGAACCGTAGGGATCGAGAAGAGGGTGGTGACCCTTCAGACCTGAACCGGGGAGCTAACAAGTCAACCGGAGCACCAGGCAGGGTACTCAGACCCCGTTCTAGCCCAGAAGCAACCGGGCTCAGACAAATCTTCTGATTGCGGTCTGGACCTCAGGGGTTCATTCCCACCCAAAGTCCCGATAGACGGCAACAGCCCACCGATTCCGGATAAGAGCCACCGCCAAGGGCCAGAGATCCAAAGGGCCAGCATCTGCAGGCAAAAGGGCTCCTCCGGTACCCAAAAGCCGGGGAGCGGACTACCGTTGCTGAAGCATAGGAGTCACTATAGCAAATTTAAAGGTGCAGCAGAAAGGCCACATAACCAACCTCACTGGGGACATACACAGCCGGCTGCGGGCACCGATCTACAATGAACTTGGTTTACCATTGACTCTGTGTGGTTTAATCGTGAGTACACCAGTGCCATCAGGCACCATGCTGCAAGCAAGCCCCTGCATCCTGCAACCCCCCGCTCCTGCCACCTGGCCCCGGGACCAACAAACCCCCTACCTACGGAGGGGTCAACACCTAGCTGCGACCCACCACCGATCCCGGACGAGCCCTCGCACCCTCACCGCAGCAGTGGTGCCCATCACCTCACCACGACCCGTGGGTGGCGTCACAACTGTTACTGGTCACCGTGGCTCTGGCCGTGAAACCAGTCCACCCCAAACCAAACAACCAAACCCCCCCTTTCCAGAGCAACGTGGCCCCCAGTCTGGAGGCGCTCGAGCCACCGACAACCCGAGCCCGGATCCGAGCGGCTCGACGGAGAGCAGCCGAGCCCCCAGGGCGGTACAGATCCATAGCTTCAACCTACATGAGGCGGTCACATGTTCACTCCAGTGCCATTTTCTACTGCTTTTCACAGCGTAATCGCTCTGGTGATTTTCTAGTGCTTGTACACTTCATATCAGTCTTTTCTGTCATTATAATGGCAGAAAGACACATAATGTCCCACTCTCCTGCATTTTGTAATTTTGCACCCTTTGGTGCCTTTCATGTTGCACTAAGGGGTGCTTAGCCTTGTATTAAGCCAAAAAAATGAAAAGAAAAATGACGTGGGGTTCCCCCTATATTTGTAGCCAGCTAGGGTAAAGCAGACGGCTGCAGCCTGCAGACCATAGCTGGCAGCTTCACCTTGGCTAGTAATCCAAAACTGAGGGCACCTCACGCTGTTATTTTAAATTAAATAAATAATTTAAAAAAAAAAAACACGTGGGAGTCCACCCAAAATTGGACCACCAGCCAAGGTAAAGCAGACAGCTGGGGTCTGATATTCTCAGACTAGGGAGGTCCATGGTTATTGGACTCTCCCCAGCCTAAAAATAGCAGGCCGCAGCCGCCCCAGAAGTGGCGCATCCATTAGATGCACCAATCGTGGTGCTTCGCCCCGGCTCATCCCGTGCCCTGGGGCGGTGGAAAATGGGGTAATATATGGGGTTAATACCAGATGTGTAATGTCACCTGCTATCAAGCCCTGGGGTTAGTGATGTCACGCGTCTATCAGATACCCGACATCACCAACCCAGTCAGTAATAAAAAAAAGTAGATGACAAACACATTTTTATTTGAAAAAACACTGCCCAACACATTGCCTCTTTCACCAATTTATTAGAAAGAAAAACAAATCCAGGTCTGCTGTAATCCAAGGGTTTCCCATGATGATCCACACTGTCCCAGTCAATGAAGAGCAGGATGTTCCCCATTGGCTGGGAGAGCAATGCAGTGACCTGAGCTAACATCAATGGGTCAGCCCAGGTCACTGCAGGGGATGACAAGTGCTGCTGTCAGCGAGATACATTACCTGCGCTGATCTCCTGCACTGCTGACAGCACCTGTCACTGAGTTCAATGACCTTCACAGCCAAGTATCGCGAGCGGCCCGTGACGTCACCACTAGTCACAGTCTCGGGTCGGCAGCGAGAGAAGGAGATGTGACAAGCGGCGGCCATGGAGGACAGTGACACCGTTGAGGTCGGGAGGGCGGGACTTCATCACTGCAGGTAAGCAGGTAATGTGTGCAGAGTGCCAGGTGGGCGGAGCCTAGCGGGGTAATGTGTGCAGAGTGCAAGGTGGGCAGAGCCTAGCGGGGTAATGTGTGCAGAGTGACAGGTGGGCGGAGCCTAGCGGGACCATGTGTGCAGATTGACAGGTAAGCGGAGCCTAGCGAGGCCATATGTGCAGGCGGCGGAGGGTGAAGTGGGTGGAGCCTAGCGGGGCCATGTGGCGCTGAGGACGTCAGTGTCATGGACTGCATGGCTGGGGACAGGTGAGTGTGAGTGTGTGTGTGTGTACATGCCGCGTGCAGGAGGGGGGCGGAGCAAGCTGAGCAGGGAAGTGTCGGCTTCCTGCACACGTAACTAGGATAAATATTGGGTTACTAACCAAAGCTTTGCTTGGATACCCGATGTTTATCTTGGTTACCAGCTTACCGCAGGCTGCCAGCGATGGCTCCCTGCACACTGTAGCTGTAAAAAGCCCTGCTTTTACTGCTAGAACTGTTCTCAAACATAACTCGAACTGTCGAGCTTTTAGCAAAAAGCTCGAGTTCTAGTTCGTTCTAGAACACCCCTCAAAATCACTCGAACCGCGAACTGGAGAACCGCGAACCGGGAACCGCGCTCAACTCTAGTTGTTATTGAGGCAGCACACATCGCTACGTGTGACACCCCAGGAATGACAAACAACAACGTTCCTGCGTCCTCCGGCAAGGAGGTGGGAGTGACATTCATGCGACTGCTCTCCGCCCCTCCACTTCTATTGGTTGCCTGCTGTGTGACGTCGCTATGACGCTGCACGAACCGCCTTCTTAGAAAAGAGGTTGTTCGCCGGCCACAGCGACGTCGTTAGGCAGGTAAGTACATGTGACGCGTACCTCTGATATTGTTCGCCACGGGCAGCAATTTGCCCGTCACACGCAAACGACGGGGGCGGGTGCGATCGCTAGCAATGTCGCAGCGTGTAAAGCTCCCTTAAGAAACTTTGTAATAAATCTTGTCAGGGAAATCTGCTTCCTTCCCCACCTATCAGACACTTTTTGCTCTCCTCCTGCAGTCTGAACTTATCATCTACTCCAGAAAAACATACAAATGTATTCCTCCAAACTGTCTAAATCTGTCTTGCTCAAGGCAAGGTGGATTACCAGCTCACTTCAGTGTCAGTTTATAGATTATTATACTACATGGAGAGGGAGGAGAGAGGAGCAGACTGAGGAAAAAGGCAGAGGTATAAACATATTGTGCTGAGCTTTCTAACAAGTCTTTTACTTCATCTGACAGCACTGCAGCATAATGTTCTCTATGGTGTTACTGCTTCAGTCTATGTGCAAAAAGGAATTTATCTCTGTCTTTGATGATGTGTAGTGGAGACATCTCAGTCTGCCAGCTTAGAGTAAACAGCAATCTAACCCCTTCCCCTGATGAGCAATGATGAGCGGCACAGGAACTGAAGGAAGGAGAGACCGCAAGAGCAGTGTACAGCAGCGCCGGAGCCCCGGTAAATATTAAGTGTTCGCTTTATTCTTTTTTTCTTTATTTTTCCTTTATTTATTTTTTTTTAATTTCTCAAGTGCCAGATCTGGATCAAACAGCCAGAATCCCTGGCCTGGGCCCAGCGCCCGGCACGTTTGAAACTCCGTGGATCCAAATTCTTACAGTCTGGGTCCACTCATCTCTACCCAAGATGCAAAAAAATAAGCCCTCACACAACCCCAGATCCTGAAAAGTGAAAATGCTACGGAATATCTCAGAAAAATGGTGACAAAAGCGCAACTTTTTTATTACAAATTTTTTAATTTTTTTCACCACTTAAAAATAAAACTATACATGTATGGTATCTACGAACTGATACTGATCTGGGGACTTATGCTGCCAGGGCAGTTTTACCATATAATGAACATGGTAAATAAAACCTCCCAAAAACAACAGTGGAATTCTTTTGCAACTTCACCGCACTTAGAATTTTTTTCCCATTTTCCAGTGCAATACGGGGCAGAATGAATGGTGTCATTCAAAACTGTAACTCGTTTGGCAAAAAACAAGCTCTCATATGGCTATAGAGGAGAAAAGTTTATTATGACTCTTGAAAGAAAGGAAAAAACAAAAACGAAAAACGGAATATCGGCGGGTGGTGGAGGGGTTTAATAATATAGCCTGTAATAGGGAAAACTGGTGAAAATGTAAGATGTAAATCATATATTGACTGTTTATAATGTTATTCACCATGCATAAATGCAGAAAAGCTTGTCCGGAAAGGTTACATGTGAAGAACGGTTTATACACGTGACGTTCATTTCCTACAAGCTCATAACTAGCTTCAAATCTGAACTCCTGTAGGAAGATGCCAATTTTTTTATATTTTATATCTTCATAGTAGTGTATTGGGTAGCGCAGAAATATAGATACACACATGTATACACTCAAACATTCCCTATAAATTAAGTAAAGACTATAATTTTAGATTATTTATGGCTCACCTTTGATTAAAACTCAATCAGGAGGCAAATGAACACTGAGCTTCAATCATCTACTTTTAAAAAGTAGCAAAATATAAACTATTTAATCAAATAAATCTTACAATAGCCATAAATCATATCAGACACATATATAATTTACCTGATCAGTCAACAAGTAAGAAAATTGCTGTCATCACTCACAAACTTTAAATGTATAACTTTATAATTAAAATATGAGATTCAGAATTTTTTTTAATTCATGTTTTTTACCTTTTAGGAGGGCCATTTTTCATTAAGGTACTTATTTATGTGTTTATGTCAGATTTCTTGTTTAAAACAATGAAAATTTTCAAATTCTTATGCAATATTTGGTGATTTTGTACCAGTCATGGCTAGATCCGCCAAAAAAGCGTGTGAAATTCATCAGAAGTTATGACACTTAAGTGGAATAGTTTATTCCAGAAATGTTACTCTAGTCACTGACTGGAGTAGTATGTCTGGTGAGGTGCATGGATGCAATGAGATGCGCTTAATTCATTAAGTGGCGTGTGCCTCTTAATGAATTCAACATAATTACCCTACGACGTCCCTTCATTGAGATTGAATCAGCCCCAAAATATTTATAGTGAACATGAACGTTGAGTATTCCTCATCATTTTACATTCAGAAATCATTATATTGTGTATATATAAAATATAAAAGTCTAACAATGACCATACTCCACTTTACCTTAAAATCTACTATTATAAAAAAAAATGTGGTTTCTTCCTGTAAAGTCTGTAATAACATTTCAGCATCATGTGGATGCTTGATAGATGTTGAAATTGGGGTGTAGAGTAGATAGGTGAATTGCTTTGATTTAACTAAAATTCGCCTCAAATTTCCTTAAAAATTCAGATTTGCCAGAATCCAAATTTTTTGCAATTCCACCAATTTCCTGGAATTAAAATGGCCAAATAGGAGTTCTCTTCCTTGTACAAAACCTTGTCAAGTCTGATCTTCACTCACAGACCTCTTTTTGTGGTGTTCTGTTCTGCACTGCACTCGATAGATGTCATGTTGGTGTCAGACTCTGTTCACACTGCAAATTCTGACAGGCAACCTGGTATCTCTTAGTTGTTCAACCAGAGCCGGGCATCAGCTGTTTCATGTTCACTGCTCATCAGTTCAGCAGGATTTAATCCAGTCTGGCTTGTGAACTGCTGCTAGGAGCTCAGATTGCTAATGATCACTCCCAACCACCTCCACCATTTATAAGGTGCTGGCTCCGGTTCCACATTGCCGATAATAGCTCCAGATTTGCTCCAGCGATTCCAGTCTTAGCATGTGATCCAGTTTCTGGTGATCTGTTTATGATCTTGTCTGGTTTAAAAATATCCCTGTTGTCAGTTTATTTCCTCCTTGTATGTTATATCTTTCTGTGCGCGTATTATCTCTCTCTTGGGTCTGATTGCTGTGTGTATGTGATTTGTGATCTACCCTGTCTGTGTTATTTGTGTGGTTTGTTACATTGGTCCTGTCTCACCCTAGAGGTGGTGGAGAGTGGTTGTTAGACCAGGGCTCGGATAGGACTTAGGGTCATTCTGGCAGTACAGACCTTGCTACCATTAAGCATAACTTTGGGCTAAGGGACAGCGCAGGGTTCCCAGTCTGAGGGCCAGTCTAGGTGCCCCTGCTTCAGTTACCCATCACTCCCCTAACTTCTAGTTTGTTCCCCATCATGGGTACCGTCGAATATTCAGTGGCTTCGCCCCCCAAATGGCCATGAGGTGTAATAATGTCCTTATCCAACACATGTCATAGCATTATGTGAGGCTTCCTTTTTAATATTTTTAATTAAAAATAGATTGCCACTTATCACGTAGCATGATAAAACAGGTGTTTAATTTCTTTACAAGGTCTAGAGGTATTCAAAAAGAACAAGATAAAAAATGTAATATTTAACTCTGTTCTTCACTAAAATGTAAAACACTTAAAAATCCCTTAAAATATTACATATTATTTTCTGATGATACAATCACATTGCATTTTGAAAATGAATGAAGCCAAGAAAGAAAAAGTGTACTATAGAGAGGGATCACTGTTACACCTCGTGGCTCTCCGGTTGCAAGGAATGAGGGAGTCTCCCATTCCTTGTCTGCCACGAGCCCTTCTGTTCAGCAGCGCCGAGGGTCTAGGAGACTGCACGGTCTGTAGGAGATGCCTGCTCACAGACACAGCAGAAGGGTGACACCTAGTGGTTCTCCCTTTGCAAGGAATAAAGCGGTCTCCAATCCCTTCCCTGCCACATGCCCTCCTGCTCAGCATCACAGAGGGTCTGAGAGGTTGCGCAGTGTGCAAAGGATGGATGCTCAGGGAAGCAGCAGGACTTCCCTTATCTCTGCACATTGTGAAACCAAGGATCCCACCTTTAGGACCCAGAGGCAGGAAGATGAGCATGTGCCCCACGTGACGTCTTCTGATTCGCTCACTGATATCACACGGCCCGATGACGAGGCTGGTGATGTGCTGAATCCTGACTGGCCGGGCCAGGATATCATGAATCCTGATTGCGTCACGTCCGTCTCGCGCCCGCCCTTGGGTGGAGCTACGCCTCCTTAAAAGCTCCCCCTTCATGGCGGCGTGCGACTGTCCTTCTATGTTTGGATGTCTGGCAGCGTGCTGCCACGCCACTGTACAGACGTCATTGTCTTTTGTGGGCTTTGCCCTTGCTGCTTAGGCAGCACCTGGTTTGCAGGTCTTGCCCCTGCCTTGCTGCTCTGGCAGTATTCTGTTTAGCAGGCTGTGTTCCTGTCCCAGGTGAGCTCCTAGAGTCTCTGTCGGACTCACCTTTTACTGAAGCACACGTGCGTGGGCACCTCTGTGCTACCCTCGTGCCATATTCCTGTGACTCCCACTGGCACACGTGCGTAGGCACCTCTGTGCGTCCCCGTGCAACAAGTACACCGAACGAGGAGCCCCGAGCCATACAACCCTCACGGGTTAGGGCGGACCGGTGTACATAGATCGTCTGTGACATTCCATACGATCACTAGTAGCAACCCGCTCACTCTTTCCTGACCATAGCAGCGGTCCCTTACACCGCACAGTGGACCTTGACTGGCGGAAGCTGTCCATTTCCCATCTTGGCACGCTTCCCCGGGTCCCCCTCATAACAGATCACCATACATGAAAAATGAAAAATATTACTAAAGTTTTTTAGACAATGTCAAAATTAATCACAAGTCACTTTAAACCTGATTAAAAACATACAAATGTGTATCAAGACATTGCATTTCCTCCCTTTTCTACAACTATTCGTCTGTCAATCTTGCCATATCAGGACTTGGTTTTTTTTTTGGGACGAGTTGTACTTTTAAATGAAACCATAAGTTTTACCATATAGTGTACTGAAAAATGGCAAAACGATTGTTTTGGGGGTATTTTATTCACCATACTCACTATATGGTAAAACTAATGTATGGGTGTGATGCCTAAGGTCGGTGCGAGTTCGTAGACACCAAACATGTATAAGTTTACACCTATCTAAGGAGTTAAAAAAATTTCAGAAGTATGTCCAAAAAAAGTGGCACACTTTTTGTGCCATATTCCACGACCTGTAGCATTCTCATTTGTCGGGATATGAGACTCAGTGATGGCCTTTTTTTTGAGCCTTGACCTGAAATTTTTAATGGTACCATTTTTTCAAAGATGCTACATTTATATTGTCTGTTATTGCATTTTGCACAAAATTTGCGATGAGCAAAAACTTAATTTTGTTGTTTTTTGCTGCTACGCAGTTTAATTACATTTTATATTTTCATATAATGG
Organism: Anomaloglossus baeobatrachus; assembly: GCF_048569485.1. Classification (NCBI taxonomy): domain Eukaryota; kingdom Metazoa; phylum Chordata; class Amphibia; order Anura; family Aromobatidae; genus Anomaloglossus; species Anomaloglossus baeobatrachus. The sequence goes on from NC_134355.1 coordinate 637,350,254, forward strand.
ACATTTATGATTCTCATGGCAATACCATATATGTGTATATTCTTTTAGTTTTTTTAACCTTTTCATTTTCAATGCAGTGATTTGAACATCTAGGTTTTTTATTTTTTTTTATTTTTTTTTAAATTAAAACTTGTTTTTTACTTTTTTTTAATTTTACTAGTGCCCCTAGGGGGCTATAAGGGTCAGCAGTCTGATTGCTCATTCATTTCTCCAGAAAAGAGCAGCAGCGCTCAGAACAGCAAAAACAGCTGGTGCTCTGTCGGCAGTAACAGGAGCTACGTCATGATAGCGACAGGAGTCATCACATGACCCTGTGCTACCATGACAACCATCGGCCCCTCCATGATTATGTGGCACCCCAGTGGTCTGGTTGTCACAGTAGTGTTGCCCCCACACAGGGGTTAATACTAAAGGCCGCTTTACACGCAACGGCATCGCTAACGAGATGTCGTTGGGGTCACGGAATTCGTGACACACATCCGGCCTAGTTAACGACGTCGTTGTGTGTGAAACGAACGAACGACCGCTAACGGTCAAAAATACTCACCTTATCGTTGATCGTTGACACGTCGTTCTAATTCCAAATATCGTTGATGGTGCTGGATGCAGATTGTTCGTCCTGAGGCAGCACACATCGCTACGTGTGACACCCTAAGAACGAGGAACAACACCTTACCTGCGTCCTCCGGCAACAGGGTGGGCATCACTTTTTTTCGGCTGCTCTCCGCCCATCCACTTCTATTGGACGGCTGCCGTGTGACGTAGCTGTGACGCCGCATGAACCGCCCCCTTAGACAGGAGGCGGTTCGCCGGCGACAGCGACGTCGCTAGGCAGGCAAGTCTGTGTGACGGGGACTAACGATATTGTGCGCCATGGGCAGCGATTTGCCCGTGATGCACAAACGACGGGGGCGGGTGCTTTCACAAGCGACATCGCTAGCGATGTCGCTGCGTGTAAAGCCACCTTTAGCCTGGAAGCCTGGATCCAAAACAGTTCCTTTTCATTGAGTTATTAGACCACTGCCCTCTTTCTAGCCATCTTGTCTCCTGCAACCTAGAATATCTCTTCATGATTGAGAAATTGGTTTACTTGGTCCCATATTGCTTCAATGTTTCTTGTGAGAGGTCCTTTTCTCCATCATATTTGCAGAATCGCCTGCATGTGCTGCATCGGCTCTTGATGCCGATATCTATCTTAGGCCTCTTACACACGTCCGTGTCTCCGGTACGTGTTTGGTCCTTTTCCTCACGTACTGGAGACACGCGCACACGTAGACTCATTAAAATCAATGGGTCTGCGCTCACATGTGTGTTCTGCCATGAACCGTGTGTACGTGTGGAGCATACGTCTGCCCGTGTGCTCCAAACGTCCGTTTTTCTCTGGCATCACGGGTGTCACACGGAATGCAAACGGACCACACGGAGGAGTTCCATGTGACACGCGCCGAAGAAAACACATGTGTTTGAGAAAATAAAAAAAAACTTTACTCACCTTCTCCAGCCCTCCTGTCACTTGCTTCCGACCGCCGCTCATTATGCTTATTGCATATTCAGTTCACTGCAGCCGGAAGCTGCAGCAGTGGGGAGTCGGCAGGACCGGAGACCGAAGATCAGCACCACGGACAGCAACGCCAGGGACAGGTGAGCAGAAAGTTCCCGTTCTCTGTGTGTTATCACAGATAACACACGGGGAACACACGTGTGCCATAAACACGGTTCACGCAGGGCAATATGCACCTCTGACACATCCGTGAAAAACGTGCGTGATTTTTCACGAACGTGTGAAAGAGGCCTTAGGCAGTGTTGTGTATTGCAGCTCATTCAAATTCATTTTACTATTCCACAGGAATGCAATTATACTGTGTTACACATTTGTCTCTGAAGCATTTGTAGCTCTAAGACAAGTTATTTATCACAGGGATGATCCCTAATGTCTATTGTGACATTGCTTGAAGTCCCAGAGAAGGCGAGGCTTGGTAATGGCAGCCATATACTGTTGTAAATGGATGAACTAGCCTTGACCTTTTTTTCCTAACACATTAATTAGTGAAGACATTAGTACACATTTACTAAGGGTGCCTTCACACTATAGCGATGCAGCAGCGATCCGACCAGCGATCTGACCTGGTCAGGATCGCTGCTGCATCGCTACATGGTCGCTGGTGAGCTGTCAAACAGCCAGATCTCACCAGTGACCAGTGACCAGCCCCCAGCCAGCAGCGACGTGCAAGCGACGCTCCGCTTGCTCGGAGCCGGCGTCTGGAAGCTGCGGACACTGGTAACTAAGGTAAACATCGGGTATGGTTACCCGATGTTTACCTTAGTTACCAGCTCTAACTGCTTAACTTAGCGTGTGCAGGGAGCAGGAGCCGGCACTGGCAGCGTGAGAGCTGCGGAGGCTGGTAACGAAGGTAAATATCGGGTAACCACCTTGGTTACCCGATGTTTACCTTGGTTACAGCTTACCGCAGGCTGTCAGACGCCGGCTCCTGCTCCCTGCACATTCAGGATTGTTGCTCTCTCGCTGTCACACACAGCGATGTGTGCTTATCAGCGGGAGAGCAACAATAAAAAACGAACCAGGGCTGTGTGTAACGAGCAGCGATCTCACAGCAGGGGCCAGATCGCTGCTCAGTGTCACACACAGCGAGATCGCTAATGAGGTCACAAAAACCGTGACTCAGCAGCGATCTCAGCAGCGATCTCGCTGTGTGTGAAGCACCCCTAAGTCTATTGAGTTGGGGTTTTTTATATAATTGTAGATAAAATTCTAGCCCAAAGAAGAATGTTTTCCTTCATGTTGAGACTTAGAGAGTCTATTAGGTTTATAAGTTTTTGCCCAACATATTTAGAGCAAATTCTGGTCTTACGTTATCTAATAGTCGCCATTTGTAAAGAAATAAAAAATGAGTCTGAATTTTTTGCTAGTTATGCAAATCTATCCTCTGCATAGACCATTAATAATATTTATAACACTGTCCCTATTGGGGTTCACAATCTAGGTTCCCTATGAGTATGCTTTTGGAGTGTGGAAGTTAACCAGAGTACCCGTGCATACACAGGGAGAACATACAAACTCCTTGCAGATGGTGTACTTGGTGGGATTTGAACCCAGGACCCTAGCGCTGCAAGACTGCAGTGCTAACCACTGAGCCACCGTGCTGCCCATTATGACAAACCTAATGCATCTTCAGTGACAAAGTTCCATTTGTATATGTGCTTCATTGTTTTAGCTTTAGGGTTAGACCTCACATCATTTTGGTAATGAGACACGAAGATCTGAATGCCACATTGAGACATTGTCCGTAATTATTTGGAGCGTAGTTAGGGTGCCACCAACCACAAAATATGATTAAGAAGTGAGAGTCCCCAAAAATTGCAGGCTGCACAAATCATTTGTGACTTTTTCAACATAGACTTCATTGTAAGTTGTGTGAAACTGTAATTCACTTGTGACATGTTTTTTCTGTCTATTTGGTGTTGCAAAATCTACATCGCACAATACGCACCCTAGTAGAACCAAAATGAAAGTCAGCAAGTCACAAACAGATTGCACAAGTTTATGAGTTATACAACTTTTATGTGACTCATGACAAAGTTGCCTTGTAGTCCTAGCTTTACAAGAACACATTTTCAATGCAATAAGACAAGCTCTGAACTATTTAGAATAAATTATAGATTAGAGATTAAGTTAAATAGATTTGCTTAAATTTGGTAGGAAAATGTAATTTGCATTGAATAAATTCTCACAAATTAAATTTGTCTGGAAGGAGTTAAAAAAAATCTTATCCTCAGCTCTCTTTGGTCGCTTCCATTCTACCCCGCCACCTCTGCCAGTCTTCTGTCCAGCTCCACTGTCTTCTCATTTCTATTTTTTACTTTCTTCTGTTTCTGTCGCTATCACACTACCACTGTTTACTAGACCTACCACTATTAATAGAATATTGAACAACACCTGTTAGAGTAGAATTAACTCCAACAAATAACAGTGAGTTTAAAATTAAAAAAAAAAGATTTTTATTAAGAAATATTAAAAACATTATAAACACCCCCTGAAGAAAGCTAATTGAAACGTACGTCAGGGTGGAGGGACGATACAGCACAACACAGCAGGTAATAACAAACCTTACAAGCACAGGAGCACTTTATTTATATTGTGCACTTTTTGAATTCCCACTATGTATTCCTGTCATATTCACTGGAATAATGAATTCAATGTTATAGTCTATGCACTTTAGGACCATTTATCAGCACTTTGAATATTAAATTAAAATAGACTTCCTTATCTGTGTTTGCTACATGTATAAGATAGGTTTACTCTGACCATATACATTTCTAGCAAAAATATTTTTGATAGCTATTTATTAACCTTTTTATTTGCTTTAATACCTGTGCTTGTATATTTGTAATTATATTGTTATATTTTCATTTACATTAAATTATAGACTGGTATTGCATCCCTCCTTTTTGAAGCACCATTATATACTATTTTTTATAATGTTTTAATATTTCTTAATAAAAATCTATTTTTTAAATTCTAAACTCACTGTTTTTTCTTGGAGTTAATTCTACTCTAACAGGTGTTGGTCATGCCATACATGTCATTAATGTCAAAGACATGCATTGCACCCTGCGTGATGGATTGGAGCCTACTAAAGAACTGCAGTTGCAGAGACCTGGCAAACAAAAAGGTTGATGGAAGAGAGAAGACAGTGGAGCTGATTGGAGGAGTGTATGGGGAAGGCGATGGAGAGGTAAGAATTCTTTTAACCCCTTCTTAACCCTCAGAATTTCAGTGAATCAAAATGCAAAAAAAGAAGGGAATTTTGTTACTTACCGTAAATTCCTTTTCTTCTAGCTCTTATTGGGAGACCCAGACGATTGGGGTATAGCTACTGCCCTCTGGAGGCCACACAAAGCACTACATTAAAAGTGCAAGGCCCCTCCCCCTCTGGCTATACCCCCCCGTGGTATCACGGGTTCTCCAGTTTTAGTGCCAAAGCAAGAAGGAGGAAGCCAATAACTGGTTTAAACAAATTAACTCCGAATAACATCGGAGAACTGAAAAACCGTTCAACATGAACAACATGTGTACCCGCAAACAACAAAAAAACATCCCGAAGGACAACAGGGCGGGTGCTGGGTCTCCCAATAAGAGCTAGAAGAAAAGGAATTTACGGTAAGTAACAAAATTCCCTTCTTCTTCAGCGCTCTATTGGGAGACCCAGACGATTGGGACGTCCAAAAGCTGTCCCTGGGTGGGTAAATAAATACCTCATGTTAGAGCTGCAAAACAGCCCTCCCCTACGGGGGTGTCACTGCCGCCTGCAGGACTCTTCTACCTAAGCTGGCATCCGCCGAAGCATAGGTATGCACCTGATAATGCTTGGTGAAAGTGTGCAGACTGGACCAGGTAGCTGCCTGGCACACCTGTTGAGCCGAAGCCTGGTGACGTAATGCCCAGGACGCACCCACGGCTCTGGTGGAGTGGGCTTTTAGCCCTGAAGGAACCGGAAGCCCCGCAGAACGGTAGGCCTCTAGAATTGGTTCTTTGATCCATCGAGCCAGGGTGGCTTTAGAAGCCTGCAACCCCTTGCGCGGACCAGCGACAAGGACGAAAAGTGCATCGGCACGGCGTATGGGCGCCGTGCGGGAAATGTAGATTCTGAGTGCTCTCACCAGATCTAGCAAACGTAAGGCCTTTTCATACCGGTGAACCGGATGAGGGCAAAAAGAAGGCAAGGAAATATCCTGATTAAGATGAAAAGAGGATACGACCTTAGGGAGAAACTCCGGAATGGGGCGCAGCACAACCTTGTCCTGGTGGAACACCAGGAAGGGAGCCTTGGATGACAGAGCTGCCAGCTCAGACACTCGCCGAAGCGATGTGATTGCAACAAGAAACGCCACTTTCTGCGACAGCCGAGAAAAGGAAACTTCCTTCAGAGGCTCGAAGGGCGGCTTCTGGAGAGCAACTAGTACCCTGTTCAGATCCCATGGATCTAACGGTCGCTTGTACGGGGGCACAATATGACAGACCCCCTGCAGGAACGTGCGCACCTTAGGAAGACGTGCTAGACGCTTCTGAAAAAACACGGATAGTGCCGAAACTTGCCCTTTAAGGGAGCTGAGCGACAAGCCCTTTTCTAACCCCGATTGCAGGAAGGAAAGAAACTTGGGCAATGCAAATGGCCAGGGAGACACTCCCTGAGCAGAGCACCAGGACAAGAAAATCTTCCACGTTCTGTGGTAGATCTTAGCCGAATTCGACTTTCTAGCTTGTCTCATTGTGGCAATGACTCCCTGAGCTAATCCAGCAGATGCTAGGATCCAGGACTCAATGGCCACACAGTCAGGTTCAGGGCCGCAGAATTCTGATGGAAAAACGGCCCTTGGGACAGTAAGTCTGGTCGGTCTGGCAGTGACCACGGTCGACCGATCGTGAGATGCCACAGATCCGGATACCACGACCTCCTCGGCCAGTCTGGAGCGACGAGTATGACGCGGCTGCACTCGGATCTGATCTTGCGTAGCACTCTGGGCAAGAGCGCCAGAGGCGGAAACACGTATGGGAGCTGAAACTGCGACCAATCTTGAACCAAGGCGTCTGCCGCCAGAGCTCTTTGATCGCGCGACCTCGCCATGAATGCCGGGACCTTGTTGTTGTGCCGGGATGCCATTAGGTCGACGTCCGGCACTCCCCAGCGGCGACAGATTTCCTGAAACACGTCCGGGTGAAGGGACCATTCCCCTGCGTCCATGCCCTGGCGACTGAGGAAGTCTGCTTCCCAGTTTTCTACGCCTGGGATGTGAACCGCGGATATGGTGGATGCTCTGTCCTCCACCCACATTAGAATGCGCCGGACTTCTTGGAAGGCTTGCCGACTGCGCGTCCCTCCTTGGTGGTTGATGTATGCCACCGCTGTGGAGTTGTCCGATTGGATTCGGATCTGCTTTCCTTCCAGCCACTGTTGGAAGGCCAGTAGAGCAAGATACACTGCTCTGATCTCCAGAACATTGATCTGAAGGGTGGACTCCTGCGGAGTCCACGTCCCCTGAGCCCTGTGGTGGAGAAATACTGCTCCCCACCCTGACAGACTCGCATCTGTCGTGACTACTGCCCAGGATGGGGGCAGGAAGGATCTTCCCTGAGACAATGATGTGGGAAGGAGCCACCATTGTAGAGAGTCTTTGGCCGTCTGGGAAAGCGAGACTTTCCTGTCCAGGGACGTTGACTTCCCGTCCCATTGGCGGAGAATGTCCCATTGAAGTGGGCGCAGATGAAACTGCGCAAAGGGAACTGCTTCCATGGCTGCCACCATCTTCCCTAGGAAATGCATGAGGCGCCGCAAGGGATGCAACTGGCCCTGCAGGAGAGATTGCACCCCTGTCTGTAGTGACCGCTGCTTGTCCAGCGGAAGCTTCACTATCGCTGCTAGAGTATGAAACTCCATGCCAAGATACGTTAGTGACTGAGTCGGTGATAGGATCGACTTTGGAAAGTTGATGATCCATCCGAAAGACTGTAGAGTCTCCAGCGTAGCATTCAGGCTGAGTTGGCATGCCTCCTGAGAGGGAGCTTTGACCAATAAGTCGTCTAGGTAAGGAATCACCGAGTGTCCCTGAGAGTGCAAGACTGCTACCACCGCCGCCATGACCTTGGTGAAGACCCGTGGGGCTGTCGCCAGACCAAATGGAAGAGCTACGAACTGAAAATGGTCGTCTCCTATCACAAAACGTAGAAAACGTTGATGTTCTGTAGCAATTGGCACGTGGAGATAAGCATCTTTGATGTCTATTGAGGCAAGGAAGTCTCCTCTGGACATTGAGGCAATGACAGAGCGGAGGGTTTCCATCCGGAACCTCCTGGCGTGCACATGTTTGTTGAGCCGTTTTAGGTCCAGAACAGGACGGAACGAGCCGTCCTTTTTTGGAACCACAAAGAGATTGGAGTAAAACCCTTGCCCTTGTTCCTGAGGAGGGACTGGGATAACCACTCCTTCCGCTTTTAGGGAATCCACCGCCTGCAGCAGAGCATCTGCTCGGTCTGGCCGTGGGGAGGTTCTGAAGAACCGAGCTGGAGGACGAGAATTGAACTCGATTCTGTACCCGCGAGACAAAATGTCCGTCACCCACCGGTCTTTGACCTGTGACATCCAAATGCCGGAAAAGCGGGAGAGCCTGCCCCCGACCGGCGATGCGGAGGGGGGGGGCTGGAAGTCATGAGGTAGCCGCTTTGGAAGCGGTACCTCCATTTGCTTTCTTGGGGCGTGTGTGAGTCCGCCACGAATCTGAGTTTCTTTGCGTCCTCTGAGTCCCTTTGGACGAGGTAAATGGTGTCTTGCCCGAACCTCGAAAGGACTGAAACCTCTGCTGCCACTTTTTCTGCTGAGGTTTGGGTGTTCTGGGTTGTGGTAAAGAGGAGTCTTTACCCTTGGACTGCTTAATGATGTCAGCCAATGGCTCGCCAAACAGTCTCTCTCTAGACAAAGGCAAACTGGTTAAACATTTTTTGGAACCAGCATCTGCTTTCCAGTCCTTTAACCACAAGGCTCTGCGCAAAACTACCGAATTGGCGGACGCCATTGAGGTGCGACTGGTAGATTCTAGGACCGCATTGATAGCGTAGGACGCAAACGCCGACATCTGCGTGGTAAGGTGCGCCACTTGCGGCACCGCTGGATGCATGATAGCATCCACTTTTGCTAAGCCAGCTGAAATAGCCTGGAGTGCCCATACGGCTGCGAATGCCGGAGCAAACGACGCGCCTATAGCTTCATAGACAGATTTTAACCAAAGGTCCATCTGTCTGTCATTGGCATCTTTAAGTGAAGCGCCATCCTCCACTGCAACTATGGATCTAGCTGCAAGTTTGGAAATCGGGGGGTCTACCTTTGGACACTGTGTCCAGCGCTTGACCACCTCAGGGGGGAAAGGGAAACGCGTATCTTTAGATCGTTTAGAGAAACGCCTTTCTGGGTGAGCGTCGTGCTTCTGGATTGATTCTCTGAAGTCAGAGTGATCTAACAAAGCACTCAATTTACGCTTGGGATAAAGGAAACGAAACTTTTCCTGCTCCGCAGCCGCCTCTTCTGCTGAAGGGGCTGGGGGAGAAATATCCAACAGCCTATTGATGGCTGAGATAAGGTCGTCTACCATGGCATCCCCATCCGGGGTATCCAGGTTGAGAGGGGTTCCAGGAGTGGATTCCTGATCACTCTCATCAGACACATCACAGGGAGACTGATTGCGCTGAGACCCTGAGCAGTGTGAAGACGTCGAGGGTCTTTCCCAGCGAGCTCGCTTAGGGTGGCTGGGGCCATCATCTGAGTCATAATCCTCGGCCTGTGAAGCCGGGGACCCCCCTGTGGGCTGGATACATTCCAAGTAAGGGGGACCTGAGGACAGAGGCCTCGCCGTGCCCAGAGACTGAGCCCCATGCATAGATTGCAAGGTCTCAAGGATTTTTGCCATAGATACAGACATATTATCTGCAAAAACTGCAAAGTCCGTCCCTGTCACCGGGGCAGAACTTACAAGCGTCTCAGCCTGGGTCGCTACCTCTCCTGACTCCGGCTGGCGAAGCAGCACCGGGTCGGAGCATTGCACACAATGGGGGTCATCAGAGCCTGCTGGTAGATTAGCCCCACATGCAGCACACGCAGTATACACAGCCCTTTTTGCCTTGGCCGCCTTGCGTTTTGAGGATGACATGTTGCTGCTTCCACAGAGCGATCTGGGATATGCAGCCAGAAGCGCACCTCACAGTGCAAGAAATACAATATCTATATAACTGTATCCAGTACACTGATACACAGTGAGGCACTAGAGGGACCAGCACAGAAAAATCGCTTACCGCCCGCTTAAAAAGCGGGTGTGTGGTCGCCAGATAGCCCCTAGTCCAGGTCTCCCAGAGCCTTGCGTCCTTCCTCCAGCCAGGCATGCATGTAATGGCTGCCGGCGTCTCGAGAGAGGAAGGGGGGCGGGCCCTGGGCGTTCCTGGCCAAGAGCGGGAAGCCTGCTTCCCTCTGTGCCTAGTGTGAGGGCTGGAGCATGTAAATCAGGCTCCAGCCCTCGTCGCTGCTTGCGAACAGAGTCTCTCCCCTACCCTGAATGACAGGGTGGGGGCGGGAACGAAACGGAGCTGCCGGCGTCCTAGGCCCAAAAAGCCGGGGACTAAAGTTATAACCGCCGCCGCCGTAAAAGCGCGGACGGCGGATCCCCGGCGCACCACAAGTCACAGCAGCGCCGCCCGGTCCAGAGGGGGTCGGCGCTGCGTTCCCAAACACAAACAATCCCCCAGTAATCTGTAGGGACACCAACTCCACGTTGCGGTCCCCGGCGCACTATAACACCCAGCCAGCCCGGAGTGTGTCTGTGCCTGCCGGGGACACAGAGTACCTGTAAGATGCAGGGCCCTGTCCCTGATCGTACTCCTGCTCCGAATCCATCAGGTTCTAATGGGTCTGTGGATGGAGCCCGGCATCAGAGCTGAGAGGCCGGCAGGATCCCACTTCCACAGAGCCCTACAAGGGGATGTGGAAGGAAAAACAGCATGTCAGGCTCCAGCCCTGTACCAGCAATAGGTACCTCAACCTTACAACACCATCCAGGGGTGAGAAGGGAGCATGCTGGGGACACTATATGTTTCCTCTTTTCTTCCATCCGAAACAGTCAGCAGCTACTGCTGACTAAAATCTGTGGAGCTATGCATGGAATGTCTGACCTCCTTCGCACACAAAGCTAAAACTGGAGAACCCGTGATACCACGGGGGGGTATAGCCAGAGGGGGAGGGGCCTTGCACTTTTAATGTAGTGCTTTGTGTGGCCTCCAGAGGGCAGTAGCTATACCCCAATCGTCTGGGTCTCCCAATAGAGCGCTGAAGAAAAATAATTTTTGTGGAAATTCTTAACAAATTTGATTTATTATGAATAGATTTGCTCATCTCTATACCTTTTAAACTTATCGATCTCTCCTCAGTGCTTCATCGCTCTACTTCACCTACCTTCTACATCATCTCATTCTACCTCCTTACCCATGCTCTCTAGTGATTAAAGACTAATATCCATCTTATTACAATTTTCAGGACTTTTCTTGACCTGCCCTAATTCTCTGGAATGCACTACTCCAAACAACCAGCTTAATTCCCAATATCAATTCCAAAAAGACCAATCCAATACAAAAAAAAGTGTACTTCAGCTCACCAAAACAGGGGAAATTCTTAGAGGAGAATCTGGACGGTGCTCGCTGGAAGAAGGAGGCTGAAGGCAATCAATAGAGGGTGGATCCCGGCACAAAAACGTCCATTTCAAAAGTATAATATAAAACTTCACATTTCTTGGAAAAATAAAAACAGCATAAAATAAATTTCTCTGATCAACGCGTTTCAGACGCGATCGTCCTTAGTCATGAACTAAGGACGATCGCGTCTGAAACGCGTTGATCGGAGGAATTTTATGCTGTTTTTATTTTTCCAATAAATTTGAAGTTTTATATTATACTTTTGAAATGGACGTTTTTGTTCCGGGATCCACCCTCTATCAATTCCAAAAAGAGTCTTCCTAAAGACAAATTAAAAATATATGAAGAAAGAACAATATAAAGTGCAATTATATGATTTATTGATATAAGATCCTAATAAATTCCCATAAGAAGCAGATGTGAACTGCACGTTGAGTGAGTGGTAGAAGAAAAAAATTTCAACCATGCAGTCTTGTCTGTATAACATATTTGTCATATTTGACCTCATTTGCTTTTGATAAGTGACCTTACATTATTTGGTGTGTGCATTTCTACATATAGCAATAATAATAATAAAACTAATAATAATAATCATCTTTATTTCTATAGCGCCAACATTGTCCACAGCGCTTTACAATCCAGCTGTTCATATACAAACAAACATTCATAAGTAACATTTGGTTCATGATGTGTTTTGTGCAATATGTTCATCAAATTTATTAATATTACCTTTGGAACTTTATTATAATAAAATAAAATATCCTTTTTTCAGTTATGTCGACAAACTTTAATTACTGCAGACCTTTCATTATTCAGCATAGCAGAGATTATTTAAACCATTAACTATTCCTCCTATATTTCTCCTTTTTTAAAATGCTCTATGCGCCTTTTTTTTTTTTCAATTATGACCTTATTTGAAATATACACCGTGATGACGGAAGACCGAAACGTACATCGGGGTTGGCATTCAGCATGATCTCTCATGAGTGCTTTCATCTATTAGGTAAACCTTTGTGCTCACTATACATCAAGAAGATTATCAATTTATGTGGTCCTACAGATTTGCCTTGCACTTTACATCCGTTGCAATTAATACACTATGATCTGGTATAGTGCCACACTATATATTATGTGTAATAGGTCCCTTATATGCTGCATGGTGCCAATCTCTGTATGTGCAATAGGTCCTGCTTTTTCTTGTGGTGCAGTCCCTCTGGTGCAATATAAACCTCTTTGATGTGCAATTGACTTGTTTTTCTACTATTGATAACTATTTAAGGTGCTATGTAGATTGTGATTTTTCTAGTGCTTTTTTCCTGGACATTTTTCACTGATTTTTTGTTTGGTGTAACATCAATTTGTATATTTGTACCTTACTAGTTATTTGTGAATTTATTTAAATTACTACATTCTATCATATTGCCCCAGTATTTTATTATGTGACTCCTGCTCCTTATGTATCTTATGTAATATAATTCTTCATTTTCTCACACAAGCCCCTTTTTGATTTCGCTATCACTTAACCATCTATTATCAGTTCTGTTAATATTTCTATAGATACAATTTACACTATTTAGACCATATTCCAGTTTTCTTTCTTAATTTTTCTTTATCTGTAATATATATATATATATCTATATATATATGCACAGTATATATATACATATATATACATATATATATATATATATATACATATATATATATATATATATATATATATATATATATAAAGCTGAGTGTATGTGTGTATGTACTTTGTGTGTGTGTGTGTGTGTGTATGTGTATGTGTGTATGTGTGTGTGTGTATGTCCGCTAAAGGAATCTGCACCATTGCATTTACAATCACAAGATTTTGCACAGATGCCTCATGTGACCCAGGGAATGTCGTAGACTATGTTTTGACATGAAAATTTAACCCCATGCTTTACAGTTACTGTCATAAAAACATGCCTCCATTAAAGTGAATGGAGCCCTGGAACTAAAGTTTATTAATAGGAGCTATAATTGGTTGCTATAGGAACAAAGGACAGTGTTAGTATAAGAAGTTTATGTGTGAGATAATATGATGTCAGTGGGGAGACGGATAGAGAGAGACAGAGAGATACAGACAGACAAAGTCAGACGGGGAAAGAAACAGACAGACAGACAATGAAAGAGACAGATGAGGAAAGAGACAGACCTATAAAGAGACAGACCTTGAAAGAGACAGACGGGGAGAGAGACAGACGGGAAGAGAGACAGAAAGGGAAAGAGACAGAAAGAGACAGACCTGGAAAGAAACAGACCTGGAAAGACACAGGTGGGGAAAGAATCAAAGAGATAGAGACAGACAAAGAAAGAGACAGACAAAGATAGGCAGACCTTGAAAGAGACAGACGGGGAGAGAGACAGACGGGGAGAGAGACAGAAAGGGAAAGAGACAGAAAGAGACAGACCTGGAAAGAAACAGACCTGGAAAGAGACAGACGGAGAAAGAGACAAAGACAGACGGGGAAAGAGACAGATGGGGAAAGACACAAACCTGGAAAGGGACAGATCTAGAACGAGACAGACCAGGAAAGAGACAGACCAGGAAAGAGACAGACCAGGAAAGAGACAGACCAGGAAAGAGACAGACCAGGAAAGAGACACACCGGGAAAGAGACACACCAGGAAAGAGACAGACCAGGAAAGAGACAGATGGGGAAAAACAGACCTGGAAAGAGACAGACCTGGAAAGAGACAAACCTGGAAAGAGACAGACGGGGAAAGAGACAGACCTGGAAAGAGATAGACCTGGAAAGAGACAGACTTTGAAAGAGACAGACCTGGAAAGAGACAGACCTGGTAAGAGACAGACGGGGAAAGAGACAAAGACAGACTGGGAAAGAGACAGATGGGGAAAGACACAAACCTGGAAAGGGACAAATCTAGAACAAGACAGACCAGGAAAGAGACACACCAGGAAAGAGACAGACCAGGAAAGAGACAGACCAGGAAAGAGACACACCAGGAAAGAGACACACTAGGAAAGAGACAGACCAGGAAAGAGACAGATGGGGAAAGAAACAGACCTGGAAAGAGACTGACCTGGAAAGAGACAGACCTGGAAAGAGACAGACCTGGAAAGAGACAGACGGGGAAAGAGACAGACCTGAAAAGAGATAGACCTGGAAAGAGACAAATGGGGCAAGAGACAGATGGGGCAAGAGACAGACGGGGAAAGAGAGAGACAGACATAGAGACAGACAGATATAGAGAGAGACACACACAGACAGAGATAGAGAGACAGACAAAGATAGAGACAGACTGATACAAAGACAGACAGTGAGATAGAAACAGACAGACAGAGACATAGACACAGACAGAGAGACAGACAGACAAGGAAAGAGGCAACAGAGAGACAGACAGACAGTGACACACAGACAGAGACTGGGAGAGAAACAGAGAGACAGTTACTGTCCCGGACAATACCTGGGTCCTACAGCTAGTATCTTTATATTGGTATTTTTGACATATATTTTTATTTTGCTTTTGGGAACTCTTTGGAATGTTTTTCTTTGTATTCCTTAGCTTTGTGTTCCTTGGCTTTCATACCTTAATAATTCATTGGCATTTCCTTTAAAAATTAGGTTTAATTCCCAATCTCCACAGATTTAAGAGTTCAGTATAAATATATATTTTTTTATGCAGGTCTATGGTGTCAAGAGTTAACTCTTCCATTTCCCTCATTCTACATTATGCATCACAACCTGATCCTTTCATCCAGTGAAAACCCCCAATTTTTTCACACTTGTATTTTGTTTGTGTGCTGCGGAATTTATTGGCCACATAAATAAAGATTATTTTATTATTTGTTAATCTAATGTAATCAGCTTCTCAATGACTTCCAGATATTAAGCAGGTTGTTGCTTTTTTTCTTTATTTGTTCTACTGTGTTTTCGATACATTACACCATAAATAAGAATCCAGTTCACCTGTGTGATGAAGGAATGTAATGAAAATCCCCGGGGCTAAACTGTGAAGAATAGCGCTCCCCTATCACACACTACTACATTGTCATTCCAAACTGCAGTTTGACAGAATGTACAGAATTAATCCGGCAGAAAATTCTTAAAACAATAAAGCGCTGTAAAGTCTTTTTTTTATAATTTAGCTCAAAGGATTAAAGACTTACAAATCAGACGTTTTCAGAAAATTAGTAATGGACGTGAATGAACAGGCTGGGCACTTTGTTTAGAGAAACGCATGTCATGTATCTAGAAGTCACTTGCCAAACCACATCCACTGTCTTTTGTTCACGGTATGTTTTTAAAATTTGCTTGCAAAATTTTAAAGTAAATATCTTCTTCTATTGAAATAAATACATGAATTGATTTAAGTTACATTAATTAATAATTAATTAATTAATTTTTAAATCCATAAATATTTTAGAAAATTTGGCTACGATGTTTGCAGAGTTGTGATTTCAGCACTAGAGTATAATGTGGGCTGTAACTCAGGTATGAGGCCTCGGTTCCACTTGCATTTTGCACAGACGAGTGCAATCTGATAAAACATCGGACTGCACTCGCACCAGTACAAAACTATGGGGCAGTGTCCATTTGCGATTGATTTCTCATGCCACAGTGGAATGCAGAATGAATCCCAGCATGCTGCATTTGCCAGTGATTCTCGACTCACACACCCCCATACAAGTCTATGGGAGAGTGTGAAACATCGCGGTGCACTCACATGTAATCCGATTGCAGTGCGATATACAAAGAAACAGGCCGCAGAGGAGATGGGGAGCAAGTGCCCCCTCCCTCTTCTCCGCAGCTATGATATGATCGCAAGATCGCATCACAGTCGCATGACCCTCGGTTGACGCTTGCAGCAGAGGGTCATTAGCATATATGACAGTGGAACCGTACCCTATGGCTGGAGTTCCACTTGCTTATGACTCGTGCGAGTCTCACATCGCATCACCCGACACGGCCGCACACTCTCCGGACACGAGCATCTCAGCTGCATAGAAATACATGCAGCTGACCCGCTCCTGTCAGGAGAGTGTGTGGCCGTTCCAGGTGAGGTGATGCAAGACTCACGCGAGTCATATGCAAGTGGAACTCCGGCCTAAGACATGTAAATGTATTTACAAAATTGTTTAACTTTTTAACCAGATTACCCTATTGGTAAACTACATCATTTTGTGAATAGGTATTGGTATCAAAATGAGGAGAGAGATAAATGTTAAAATGTTATCAATAGATGAAATTCAATAGGATTTTTACAATTTTCAAGACGAAAAAGTGTAAAATATATTTATAATATTACTAACTGATGAAAAAAATCAGTAGAGTTATTAGGACTCTTGCCAGTGGTTGGGAAGAAACAATGAGAATACCCGCAATATTAGTGGTACTTCTGAATTGCCAATGCACCGCCTTGGGGTAATAAAAACCTTGGTACTCTATAGATCATACGATTTGCCATTTATTTGTGCAGCCAGTCTAAAATAAAATAAATGTTTTGGTCCAACCTGAACTTCCTCAGTAGAGATGAGTGAACCTGAAGTTCCGTGTTTGGTGTTCGTACCAAACACAGACATTACAAAAAATGGAGTTTGATTTTGGAGATTGGGAGCTTTACGTATGTGTGACGTCTGCCTGGGACACCAGACTCAGGATGGCTGTCACAGGCAGACTAGAGGCTAGCCGTCCACTAAGCAGGATCCCGAGAACCCCAAAACCCTTTAACCCCTATACAGGGATTTGGAATTACTACAATGCCCTGGAGATCACTCCCTGTGGAAGGCTGTAATGCCAAGAAGAGTAGTTGTCAGACAGGGTCAAACCAGGAGATACAGAAAAGGAACAAACTCAGCAGACAAGAGCGTAGTCAGGAAATAAGGTTAAGGTCAAAACCGGAGGTGGCAGCAAGATACAAAAATGGCAGGCAGGAGAGTAGTCAGAGAGCAAGCAGGGGTCAAAACACAGGGATGACTATACAGAGTAGGGCGAGAACCAGAGCAGGATAAACTAGACTTTATCCAGCAGCCAGGTGGAGGAATTAGAAGGGTGTGGTGCCTTCCCATTGGCTGTGGCTGAAAGGTGGTAACTTCAGCTGGAAGGCAAACACCAGCGCATTCAGCCAGTGGTACTGCAGGTCTCGGGGAAACCCAGCTTAGTGGATGGATGGAGCCTGCGCCCACCAGAGCCACTGGTAATGACTCCTCCCCTATCACCAGCACCATCCACAGCAGGAATATGGCGGCGCCTGGTGACTGAAACAGAAGTCACAGGGGCAGACACTGGCGGAGACTTGACAGTATGCAAACCACTCGAGCCTGGGTACACTTGGTGCTCAGGTCATTGTGAGCCGTTTGCAGTGTTTGAATGGCTTGAACTTGAAGTAACAAAAACGTTATCGGATGTAGTGTGTAACAACAAAAACAAATGGAAAAACCTGCCCATCCGCCCTCGGACGTGATCTGTTTATGACTGGCTACATGTGGACGGAGAGCCAAACTGCCCAATCAGTGATTTCCATTGGGGTTCAGGTCAAGTTTGGGTCCAAAGCCAAACTTTTTCCAAAGTGTGGGTGAACCCTCCGAACCGAACTTCAAAGGGTTGGCTTATGTCAGTTCATCAGTAATAGCTGTGAAATAGATATGAATATAGACAAATAAATAAAGATACAAAAGAAAATACAAAAAGTCAAACAAAAAATACAAATATCGAACACATTGTTAGTAGTGATGAGCGAGTACTAAAAAGCTCGGGTGCTCGAAGCTCGGGCCGAGCCTCCCAAGATACTCGTGTACTCGGCCCGAGCAACGAGCCCAATGTTATCCTATGGGAGACCCGAGTATTTTTGTGAAATGACCCCCCGGCAGCATGGAGAAACCCTAAAAATGTCACAAAAGTCTCAGAAGAGTGCTCAAATGACATGGCAACAGCATGGGGAAGACCCCTTGAAGCATTTATCACTGAAAAGTCACAGCTGTGAACAATTTTGTCCGCGTTTTACGCCATTTTTACGGACTCACCAGAAAACCTTCCAAAATGACACCAAAATGAATTTTCATGGCGGAAATGTTAAGGGCACATACCCAATAGTGAGATAGAGCTGGTGTATGTTACTTTTTGAGATTAATACATGAAAGATTTTACGTGAAAACATTGTGTGGCACTCCGATGTCCCTGAGAAGAGACGTACATGAAGGCCTCTTGAGTCTAATGTGCCCATATTGAGGAAGTGAGTCTTTGTAGTATTTTCCTTTGCCAGGGCAGTCCAAAATTGTGAGGTTCACCAATGCCCCTGCATACAGACGTGCATGAGGGCCTGTAAACCTGAAGTGCCCATTGTAAGGAAGTGGGTCTATTGTAGCATAGCCCTTAGGCAGGGCAGCCAAAAATTGGGAGGCTCCACATTGTCCCTGGATAGAGACGTGCATGATGGCCTGTAAACCTGAAGTGCCCATTGTAAGGAAGTGGGTCTATTGTAGTATAGCCCTTAGGCAGGGCAGCCAAAAATTGGGAGGCTCCACGTTGTCCCTGGATAGAGACGTGCATGAGGGCCTGTAAACCTGAAGTGCCCATTGTAAGGAAGTGGGTCTATTGTAGTATAGCCCTTAGGCAGGGCAGCCAAAAATTGGGAGGCTCCACGTTGTCCCTGGATAGAGACGTGCATGAGGGCCTGTAAACCTGAAGTGCCCATTGTAAGGAAGTGGGTCTATTGTAGTATAGCCCTTAGGCAGGGCAGCCAAAAATTGGGAGGCTCCACGTTGTCCCTGGATAGAGACGTGCATGAGGGCCTGTAAACCTGAAGTGCCCATTGTAAGGAAGTGGGTCTATTGTAGTATAGCCCTTAGGCAGGGCAGCCAAAAATTGGGAGGCTCCACATTGTCCCTGGATAGAGACGTGCATGATGGCCTGTAAACCTGAAGTGCCCATTGTAAGGAAGTGGGTCTATTGTAGTATAGCCCTTAGGCAGGGCAGCCAAAAATTGGGAGGCTCCACGTTGTCCCTGGATAGAGACGTGCATGAGGGCCTGTAAACCTGAAGTGCCCATTGTAAGGAAGTGGGTCTATTGTAGTATAGCCCTTAGGTAGGGCAGCCAAAAATTGGGAGGCTCCACGTTGTCCCTGGATAGAGACGTGCATGAGGGCCTGTAAACCTGAAGTGCCTATTGTCAGGAAGTGGGTGTATTATAGTATAGCCCTTAGGCAGGGCAGCCAAAAATTGGGAGGCTCCACGTTGTCCCTGGATAGAGACGTGCATGAGGGCCTGTAAACCTGAAGTGCCCATTGTAAGGAAGTGGGTCTGTTGTAGTATAGCCCTTAGGCAGGGCAGCCAAAAATTGGGAGGCTCCACGTTGTCCCTGGATAGAGACGTGCATGAGGGCCTGTAAACCTGAAGTGCCCATTGTCAGGAAGTGGGTGTATTATAGTATAGCCCTTAGGCAGGGCAGCCAAAAATTGGGAGGCTCCACGTTGTCCCTGGATAGAGACGTGCATGAGGGCCTGTAAACCTGAAGTGCCCATTGTAAGGAAGTGGGTCTATTGTAGTATAGCCCTTAGGCAGGGCAGCCAAAAATTGGGAGGCTCCACGTTGTCCCTGGATAGAGACGTGCATGAGGGCCTGTAAACCTGAAGTGCCCATTGTCAGGAAGTGGGTGTATTATAGTATAGCCCTTAGGCAGGGCAGCCAAAAATTGGGAGGCTCCACGTTGTCCCTGGATAGAGACGTGCATGAGGGCCTGTAAACCTGAAGTGCCCATTGTCAGGAAGTGGGTGTATTATAGTATAGCCCTTAGGCAGGGCAGCCAAAAATTGGGAGGCTCCACGTTGTCCCTGGATAGAGACCTGTTAGGTTCTTAGTGCCTCCGTGCTTGCATTTAAAAACCGCACGTGTGTGCCTGTTGGTGGCAGCTTTCCGCTGCATTTGTGTGAGTTCTGCAAAAACTTGGATATAACGCACAAGTCTAGTGAATACACATCAGCACAGCATTGCAAAATGCGCAAGGGCGTTGTCAACGAACAAGGAAGTGGACGTGATGGTGGTGCAGGCAGAGACCGAGGTTGTGTGCAAGCTCTAATTTCGCCACAACAAAGGGCCACATCTAGTCGCTCGCACGTCCTGTCCCAAATTCTTGGGGACCGCAGCAGTACACCGCTCTTGAACCAAGACCAGTGTCAACAGGTTGTTAGTTGGATAGCGGATAATGCTTCCAGTCAGATTGGCACCACCACAAACACTCTGTCTTCCACACGGTCAAGTGTCAGTAGCCGTGATACTGCACCGCACATTTCAGAACCTGATCCTCCTTCCTACCACCAGGCCGAGTACACGTCCACGGACATTACTGATCCCACACTTGGACACTCGGAAGAGCTGTTCGTTCACGTTTCCATTCACAAATTCTGGCCTCTCGCCAGCTCCTGTTGAAGTGGGCCATGACGAGATTGTATGTACAGATGCCCAAATATTTGAGCAGCCACGTTCTCACGAAGTTGGCAACGTGTCTCAACAAGGGGTGGACGATGATGAGACACAATTGTCAGGAAATCAGGAGGAGGAGCAGGGTGCGGAAGAGGAAGACGACGTGGTGGATGATCCAGTAACTGACCCAACCTGGCAGGAGGATATGCAGAGCGAGGACAGCAGTGCACAGGGGGAGGGAGGCGTAGCATCCCAACAGGCAGTAAGAAGCAGAGTGGTGGCCCCAGGCAGACGTCAGGCAACTGTTCCCCGGAACAACACGACACAAGGTGCCTGTACAAATGTTAGGTCTTCCCGAGTCTGGCTGTAATACTATTGTATGTATTGAGGATTTCGATTGCGTTAGGGCAATGACAACCAGAGACGAGTTCTTGGTGCAAGACGTTTATAATATGCAACCAGCAAATATGTACATAAACGGAACAAAAACACAGTAGAACATAAATACAGGAAATACCTTCCAGGGACGGAGCGAAAGGGAATTCCCGGGACCGCGCACCGGACTCCCACAGGGAGACCACCAAGAGCGAACCCCTATACAGGGACTGTCTGGCAATCACCCCAGAAGCCCTAAATGCACAGCAGCCGAGACACAAAAGGGCAAGAGGTAAGTCCAAAAATGTACGTACGTGATGTGAGTCCAGAGTGGTATTAAACGGAAGGAACCGGGCAGAAGTGCCGACCAAAGACGGCAAACGGAGTCCGGGCACAGCTAGATGATACCAGATGAAGTCCAGAGTCGGTGTCGATTGTTTTCCAAGAGGATCCGAATAACAATCAGGAACCAAAAGCAGCAGGGCAGGAGCACACAGGAAGCAGTATACTCAGGCACTGGACTAAACTTTAGGGGCGGCTTTTAAACAGATGGACAGGAAGTAGGGCAACAGAACAGAAAACTCCATGTTAACAAAGGGCAAGCTCTTTCAAAAGAAAACTGGAAAACCCGGAACTCTGACACTGGCAGTTTTTTAAGTTGGCTCCAGATGATTCTAAAAAGGCCATTTGCAACACCTGCCATGCCAGCATCAGCAGGGGTACCAAAACTAGCAGCCTGACCACCACCAGCATGATCAGGCACATGTCAGCCAAGCACCCGACTTTGTGGGAAGTACAACAGAGTCGAGGAGCAGTGCTTGCTGATGTCACTGCTACGTCTTCGCTGGTTGTGCATGTGAGCCAATCCCCTGTCCATGCTGCCTGCGAACAAGCCTCCTCCGGCCATGCACCTGCAGTTACCCACGCAGAAATAACACCATCATCAAGCACGTCCTTGTCCCAGCGCAGCGTTCAGTTATCCATTCAGCAAACCTTTGAACGCAGGTGCAAATACACTGCCAACGCCCCACATGCTACACTTCTAAATGCTAACTTTTCGCGACTGCTTGCGCTGGAAATGTTGCCTTTTAGGCTGGTTGAGACAGAAGCATTCCGCGACCTGATGGTGGCAGCTGTCCCACGTTACTCGGTCCACAGCCGCCACTATTTCTCCCGGTGTGCCGTCCCCGCATTGCATAACCCCGTGTCACAAAACATCACACGTGCCCTGAACAACGCTGTTTCAGCCAAAGTCCACCTAACCACAGACACGTGGACAAGTGCATGTGGGCAAGGCCGCTACATCTCGTTGACGTCACACTGGGTTAATATTGTGCAAGCTGGGACCCAGTCTGAGCGAGGGACGGAACACGTCCTTCACACACCAAGTTTTGCAGGCCCTACCTCAGTCAGGGTTTCACACACACTCTACAGCTCCGGAATGTCATGCTCCTCAGCCTCCTCCTCCTCCTGCGCATCCTGATCCACTTTACCCTCCACACCAGTCCCAAGCTGGAAGTGTCGCGGGCGGAGGAGGGGACGGTGCGCTCTCCCACTGCTCGGGTCCGGCTGACGCTGCTCTACGGCTGCTGCTGCTTGTTGGCTCGAGCGATGGCCGGATCCCGGGGACTCGAGCGGCGCTACTCGCCCGTGAGTGAAAAGGGGTGGTTTGGGTTTTGGGGATATTGTCCGTGACGCCACCCACGGTTGTGGTGATTGTGTGGACACCACCGCTGCTCTGGACGGGGATCCCGGGAGCCTGTGACAGGGAGCAGCTTTGTTGTTATTTCTCCCCTCCGTGGGTAGGGGGGTTGGTTGTCCCGGGGCCTGGTGATGGGGTAGAGATGGATGACAGGCGGGTTGCGGGGCCTGATGAGGTGCAGGGTCGCAGGGGCAGCGCTGTGCCGCACGGCACGGAGGTACTCACTCAGCCCAATGATGATGACACAGTTCACGGTAAAACAAGTGGCTGGATGGACGGGTCCCTCGGACGGCTGCGGTTGTTCCTCCCTGCAGGTTAGTGATGACTGTCTCTCCCTGCACCTAAGTTAAGTGTTGGTAGTGATGGTTTCCCAACGGTAACCCGCTCCCCGACCTGGATATGGGCCGGAGGAGCCCCTTTTGCCCACAGGCGCTGGCCCTGGGAGACGGTTGCCCTTGGCGGTGGCGGTGTCTCCCCTTCACGGTTGGACGGTTGCCTTCTATCTGGACTTGGCTGTTTGGAAACCCTGAGGTCCCCTTCACTAACGGATTTGGCAAATTCACGGCGACACCAAGCCTTGCCGGGATCCGAAAGTCCTCTGCCAATGGTGCTGGCTTCTCTTTGTATACCGGTCCGGTACGGCCGGGTCACCACCCGTCCACGGTCCTTACGGTAGACTCCAATCGGCCTCCACTGCAGACGGTCACCACATCCTGACAACCTTGCTGTCCTGTCCGGGCCACACACCCGGACCAACTTCAGGCTCTTTGCTGTCACTTTTCTCCTCTCTACTACTTTCCTCCTTCCACTTCCTTAGCTTAACTCTCACTGCCTGTGTTTTCCCTCCTCCTCGGTGGGTGGAGACCAACCGCCTGGCTCCACACCCTGGTGTGGACAACAGCCCCTGGGGAAGGCAACAAGGATTTTGTGTTTTGACTATGATATGCCTGCAGGGAGTGTGGGGTGTTTAAGTGTTGTGCTCTGTGGCCCCTGGCTTGTCCAGGGCGACACAGAAGCACTGCAGCACTGCCTCGGCGAAGCGGCAACAGGCAGTGCTGAAGCTAATCTGCATAGGTGACAAACCCCACAATGCAGAAGAGGTGTGGACAGCTCTGAAACAGCAGGCAGATCACTGGCTCACAACTCTGAACCTAAAGCCAGGAAAGGTCGTGTGTGACAATGGCCGGAACCTGGTGGCGGCTTTGAGGCGAGGCCAGCTGACACATGTTCCATGCGTGGCCCATGTGCTCAACCTCGTGGTTCAGCGGTTTCTAAAGTCATACTCAGAGCTGTCTGATCTGCTGGTAAAAGTTCGCCGCCTGTCTGCACATTTTCGAAAGTCACCTACTGCTTCAGCCGGCCTTGCCGGCTTAAGACGCCGTTTGCATCTTTCGGCACACAGACTGGTGTGTGATGTCCCCACGCGTTGGAATTCAACTCTGCACAAGTTGGTCAGGATATGTGAGCAGAAGAGGGCAGTTGTTGAGTACCTGCATCACCTAAGCCGTCGGGAAATGGGTCAAACTTCACACATAACACCTGAGGAGTGGAGATGGATGTCCGACCTATGCACCATCTGCCAAAACTTTGAGGACTCCACCAAGATGGTGAGCGGCGATGACGACATTATTAGCGTCACCATACCGCTTCTCTGCCTTCTAAAATGGTCTCTGCTCAAAAAACGACCATGATGCATTGCAGGCGGAGCGCGATGAGTTTGAGCAAGAAACAGTAGTGGGTGTGGGTGATAACACACAGCCCAGCCTCGTCTCATCACAACGTGCAGTGGAGGACTATGACGAGGAGGAGGATGAAGACATGGAGCAACTCTCTGGCCAAATTGAGGATATGACATGCAGTCATATCCTCGGTTCAGCGTGGCTGGCCAGAGGACAGGGTAGATGATGAGGAGGAGGAGGAGGAGGACAGCATGTTCAGTCATCGTGTTGGTCAGGATACTGAAGTGATGGCTGTTAAGAGTCTGGCACACATGGCTGACTTTATGGTAAGCTGCCTGTCTCGTGACCCTCGCGTTAAGAACATCTTGGCCGACAATCATTACTGGTTGGTAACACTGTTAGACCCACGCTAAAAGGAGAACTTTATGTCTCTTATTCCCGAGGCGGAGAGGTCAGGCAAAATGCAGCAGTTCCAGAAGGCCATAGTCATGGAAGTAGGCAAAGCATTCCCCTCACAAAACGCTAGCGGCATAGGTCAGGAATCAGTGGACAACCAAGGCGTACAGCCGAGAGGGGCACAAGTCCAATCCGCCAGAGGTAGGGGAACAGTCTTTAAGATGTGGGACAGTTTTCTCAGCCCCTCACATACCACAGCCCCTGAGGTGAGGGGTAGTGCCACAAGAAATCCTAAGTTTGGCCAGATGCTCAAGGAGTACCTTGCAGATCAAACAACTGTACTCCGACATTCCTCTGTGCCTTACAATTAATGTGTATCCAAGCTGGACACGTGGCATGAATTGGCTCTCTACGCCTTGGAAGTCCTGGCCTGCCCTGCCGCTAGCGTTTTGTCAGAGCGTGTTTTTAGTGCCGCAGGTGGAATCATTACAGATAAACGCACCCGCCTGTCAACTGTAAATGCTGACAGGCTGACTCTGATCAAGATGAACAAGGGTTGGATTTGGCCAGACTTCACCACACACCACCAGCAAATGACAGCGTAATTTAAAGTTTGTAACGGGAATTTGCCATGTACCTCCACTCACCCATGTTAACACACTTCTGGACTTTGGCTAATCGCTGGACTGCTCCTCCTTCTCCTCATGCGCCATCATGGTGACCGTTACAATAGTTAAGCCGTTGTTTCAGGTATACCCCCAGTGGTAAATTTTTTCGCCCATTCTTTCTGAATGGGCATTACAACGACAGGAGACCCGCTCCTTTGCAATGGGAACAATGTTTTGAGGCCCTCATGCACATCTCTATCCAGGGACAATGTGGAGCCTCCAAATTTTTGGCTGCCCTGCCTAAGGGCTATACTACAATAGACCCACTTCCTTACAATGGGCACTTCATGTTTACAGGCCATCATGCACGTCTCTATCCAGGGACAATATGGAGCCTGACGCTGCCACCGACTGCCACACACGTGCTGTTTTTAAATGCAAGCACGGACGCAATAAGAACCTAACAGGTTTTTAGGAGCGACAATTACTGAGACGTCTGACACTATCAGACACTGCTGACTGACGTGTATTATACACTAGACTTGTGCGTTATATAATAGTTTGTGCAAAACGTGCACCTGTACGCTGCCACCGACTGCCACACACGTGCTGTTTTTAAATGCAAGCACGGACGCAATAAGAACCTAACTGGTTTTTAGGAGCGACAATTACTGAGAAGTCTGACACTATCTGGACTGTTTTAGACTGTGTACACCAGCCCCAGATATGATGAAGGCTGGTATACGGTCACCACTAGGAATGGCTATATACCCTGCCTGCCTGCCTGTATACTGCTACAATAGTCCTGACAAGGACTCTTCTGGTCACTAGCCTGTATTCCGACCTGGCTATACCCTGCCTGTATATAGCAACAATAGTCCTGAGAAGGACTCTGCTACTGTACTCCGACCTGGCTATACCCTGCCTGCCTGTATACAACTAGAATAGTCCTGAGAAGGACTTCTGGTCACACTGTTTGCAGCCCTGCTCCGGAACTAACTATAAAGGGCCGCAAAGCTTTCCCTGAATCAGCGACACTCTCCCTGCACTGACTGTCTGGATAGCTGTGAGCAGAGCACAGCGCGCCGGCCGGTATAAAGGCTCGGTCACGCTGTGCAGGCCGGCCAATCACTGCAATTCCACAACTAACAGGGCTGTGGCATTGCAGTGGTCTGCCAGCCAATCCCTGCATGAGGGCTGGCTCTCAAAAGAGCGCCAACATGCAGAAATGAAGACCACGAGTACAGCACGAGTATCGCGAGATTACTCGGTCCCCGCCGAGCAGCCCGAGTACAGCGATACTCGTGCGAGTACCGAGTAGTTACAAGCATGCTCGCTCATCACTAATTGTTATCAGTTAAGCTGCTTGTATAGAAATACACCAGCACCCATTAAACGTATATCGAAAACAGAAAAGAATTGCGGATGTTTTAGTTTAAGATCCAAATGATGTCCTGAGCCCATATAGCACCTAGTTTATTCCTTAGAACAACAAGAGGGTCATGTTTATTCTATAAATTTGATATTAGACTGGTGATGGCCCATATGTTCTACAATATACCCTTGTACTTCTCTGTCATTTCTGTCTACCGGTCTACTAGGGTGCTACATCTTGTCTAAGGGGCACTTTGCACACTACAACATCGCAGCTGCGATGTCGGTGGGGTCAAATCGAAAGTGCCGCACATCCGGCGTCGCAGTCGATATCGTAGTGTGTAAATCCTTTTTGATACGATTAGCGAGCGCAAAAGCGTCGTTATTGTATCATCGGTGTAGGGTCCGGCATTTCCATGAATTGGGAAATACCGATGTTACGATGTTGTTCCTCGTTCCTGCGGCAGCACACATCGCTGTGTGTGAAGCCGCAGGAGTGAGGAACATCTCCAACCTGCGTCCTGAGGCTCACGCCGGCTATGGGGAAGGACGGAGGCGGGCGGGATGTTTACATCCCGCTCATCTCCGCCCCTCTGCTTCTATTGGCCGCCTGCCGTGTAACGTCGCTATGACGCCGCATGACCCGCCCCCTTAACAAGGAGGCAGTTTGCGGGCCAGAGCGATGTCGCAGGACAGGTGAGTGCATGTGAAGCTGCCGTAGCGATAATGTTCGCTACAGCAGCTATCACCATGATATCGCAGCTGCGACGGGGGCGGGGACTATCACGCACGGCATCGCAGCATCGGCTTGCGATGTCGTAGTGTGCAAAGTGCCCCTAAGGCCGTGTGCAAACATTGCATTTTTATTGCGTTTTGATGCATTTTTGAGTACAGAATTGTCACAAACTGCAAACAAATCCTGATATCATCAAAGTCAATTAAAATTCTGGAATGTAGTACACACATTCAGGATTTTCTCTTTGCAGATTTGGTGCAGAAAATAACCTACAACATGTCACTTCTTTCAGTATTTTTGAAGCATTTTTTCACCCATTGACTTCAATTTGAAAAACACAGATAAAAAAGGGCCATTTTTGCATCTCTTGGCATAAAAAATGCAGCAAAAATGTACATTGTGCTGCTGCAATTTTCCTGGCTGCAGAAATGTCTGCAACCAAATACGCAACATATGCACATACCCCATGGGTACATATACATAGAGATTTTTTTGAGGCGTTTTTAGAGTGGGTCCACTAAAAAAAACAAAAACAAGCTGAAAAATCTTTCAAAAAATGCTTGAAAGATGTTTCCTATTCATCTCTATTGTGGAACCACTTTCATATGTTCATATGTCCAGTCTTTTGCGTGTTTGTTTGTTTTTTCTACTTCAGGTTTGAAAAATAGCTGGTGGGAAAAAAAAGATGAAAGTATATGTCCCTGCTTTGAAACATTTCCTGAAGGAACACACTCTTCAAACTTGACACTGTCCAATTAAAAAGTTGCAAAAAATATTTTACGAAAATAAAACCCTTTATAAACCCCTTCAAAACTACTTCAGGAAACACACAAAAAGCAAACCTCTCCAAAATCTCCCCGTTTACTAGAAAACAAGTAGTTTTTGATTAGCTCAAAATAACTTCATGTGCATATAGCCAGTCAGACTGGAGCGGCAATAGCCACCAGTAACATTGACTCTGAGGGCCCCATGTTCAGCTACATGCAAACATTACATTACTCTCTTACACAAATTTACTTCTGTTTCTATAAAACAATAATAATAAAAATAATAATAAACTACCTATTTGTTTATGCTGCAATTGTTCTCCGTAGCTCACTACATCACATTCACCAACTTAAGGCTTCTTCATTTCTTCATCTACCCATTTCTATGTTTTTTCTTTAGAACCTGATGACTTCTTTCACACATATACTCTTTGCACTCTGGTTCTTGATATCAGTACATTAATAGATGAATTTGTACAGTGCAGTTGACTATGTTGCTGTTATGTAAAGATTTGAAAATTATATGTTATAATAATTGTAATAGTTTTACAAATATACATGTTAACCTTTCCCTATCCTGAGTCCCCCTGAGGGGGAAATTCCAAAAATTCAACTGCAACTGAGGAAAACCCAAACTCATGCCTTGTTTTTCATTCACATGTGAATAAATTGATTTCCTGTTGATTTTTTTTACTAAAATTCATTCATAATGCAAAATTCTGTTTGACGTTTTTTCCCAATTATAATAGGATTTCAATGGCCAGAACAGGAAATGTTATTAAATAGGAAAAGGTTAATAATAATAATAATAATAATAATAATAATAAAAAATATTTCTAGCATTATAACTACATTTACGTAAAATGTATACTAATAATAAGAACAATAGTTATGCACATTAATATTTATTATTATTAGTAGTAGTAGTAGTTGTAGTAGTGATAATAATATGAAATATTACTGTGCATAATTATTGTTTTTTCTTCTTCTTCTTCTTCTTCGTCTTCTGCTTCTTCTTCTTCTTCTTATTATTATTATTATTATTATTATTATTACTACTACTACTAATATAAAATCTATATTTGCAAAACTATTGTTGTTATTAATACTTATTATTCTTATTCTTCTTATTCTTGGTATTACTACATTTACATAACATTTTTTATTATTATTATTATTAATAACAATAATAATAATAACATTGTAAAATATTAGTGTGCATAACTATTGCTATTATTATTAATATTATTATTATTATTTCTATTACCAAATAAATTTTATATTTGTGTAACTATTGTTGTTAGTATTACTATTATTAGTATTATTATTAATAATAATAACATCTTTATTTGCATAACTATTGCTAATAATAATAATAATAATAATAAAAATTATTATTAGCATTATATCTACAATTACGTAAAATGTATACTAATAATAAGAACAATAGTTATGCACATTAATATTTATTATTATTAATATTAGTAGTAGTGATAATAATAATATGAAATATTACTGTGCATAATTATTGTTTTTCGTCTTCTTCTTCTTCTTATTATTATTATTATTATTATTATTATTACCATTACTACTACTACTACTAATATAAAATCTATATTTGCAAAACTATTGTTGTTATTAATACTTATTATTCTTCTTCTTATTCTTGGTATTGGTACATTTACATAACATTTATTATTATTATTATTATTATTATTAATAATAATAATAACATTGTAAAATATTAATGTGCATAACTATTGCTATTATTATTGTTATTATTTCTATTACTAAATAAATTCTATATTTGTGTAACTATTGTTGTTACTATTATTATTAATAATAATAAAAATAATAATAATAATAACATCGTTATTTGCATAACTATTGCTAATAATAATAATAATAATAATAATAATAGAAATAATAATAATAATAATAATTATTATTATATGTGTATTTTCTCATTATTATTATTATTATTAATAATAATAATAATAATAATAATAATAAGAAGAAGAAGAAGAAGAAGAAGAAGAAGAAGAAGAAGAGGAATATCAAATACTTATGTGTGTAACTATTGTTCTTGTTTTTATTATTATTACATTTTTTTAGGGATGGTCCATTATTTTACAACAATTTCTGTAGTAGTGAGGTCTCAACATAATTCACACCTATTACTTTTACACTGCAGTGGTATTAGCGCAGCCATACAGTGTGTGTGTGTGAGCTCTTTAATGGTGACGCTGTCAGGCATTTAATGGGATGTTTTCTTGTCTGCATGGCTGTTATATGTAGAACTAATTGAGATTAGCTGGTGCTGGGTATGAACGACCTTGCACTTAATCTGGAGTACAGGTTAAATGGTGGTTAAAAAGTGACATGTGGTTAGCAGGTCGGAGGTTAAATGGTGCCTGCTCATTCATCTTAGCCTCTTTGTGACCCTACCTATGAGAAAAATGAATGGCTCCTCTTAAACTACTCAAAGTTTCAAGGGCCGACAACATATTTTAGACCATTGTAAAAGTCTTGTTTTTCATGTGTAAATCACTGATGTGAGGAATCACTGTGGTCATGGTAATGGACTCACTACCTGCATGGTGATCAATAACCCCAGCATTACATTATATAGGCCACATACACAGCTTTTTGTTCATAGAGAAATAGAGAAGTCTCCTTACAGAATTTTATACCATGCCTGATGAAGAGACCTGCGTAGTCTGGAAAGCTTGCAATTATTACCATCTTTTCAGTTAGCCATTAAAAAGGTATCAACCACTGAGGACGTCAGTTCTTTTAAGCAATTTTTTACAGAATGATAACTTTGTGGGATACTCTTCAGAGAATGAAGGCTATGTGTGTGCACCCATATCATCTGGGAAAGGAGCACTCGTCTGTCAATGTCTTCCCTAGGATGGGCAATATGTCTATAATGTCCTTCAGCAAATGTGTATTAGTATTCCATAGGAATTAAACAATTTATGTACCAAGGTCCCCAGGGGACAATAAAAATAATAATTTTATTCATTTATATAGTGCTATTAATTCCACAGCGCTTTACATACATTGGCAATACTGTCCCCATTGGGGCTCACAATCTAGACTCCCTATCTGTATGTCTTTGGAGTGTGGGAGGAAACCCATGCAAACACGGGGAGAACATACAAACTCCTGGCAGATGGTGTCTTTGGTGGGATTTGAACCCAGGACCCCAGCGCTGCAAGACTTCAGTGCTAACCACTGAGCCACCGTGCCGCCCACACTGTGTACAAATGTCATCCTAGGTGAGAGCACTAGGGGTACCAATTTCCTCCAGGAGGTGAGCATTATGTGTACCAATGTCCTCCTGGGAGTGAAAACTGTGTGCACCAATGTCCTCCAGGGAGAGCATTGTGTGTATAAATGTCCACCAGAGAGAGCATTATGTGTACCGATATCCTACAAGGAGTGAGTACTGCGTGTACCAATGTTCTCCTGGGGTGTGCTCTGTGTGTGCCAATGTCTTACAGGAGGTGAGAATGTTGTGTACCAATTTCCACCATGTGATAAGCTCTGTGCATACCAATGTCCTCCAGGGGTGAACAATGTGTGTACCAACATTTGCCAGGAGGTGAGCACTGTATGTGAACCAATGTCATCCAAAGGGTAAGTACTATGTGTACCAATGTCCTCCAGGACATCAGTACTTTCTCTACTAATCTCCTCAGGGGAGTGAGCTTTATGTGTACCAATGTTCTCCAGGGAGTGAGTATCATGTATTCCAATGTCCTCAAGGGAATATATACTGTGTGAACTAATGTTCTCCTGGGATGAGCAGTATGTATACGAATGTCCTCCAGAAGGTTAGAACTGCGTGTACCAATGTACTCCATGTCACGAGATTTGTGTATACCAAGGTCCTCCAAGGGATGAGCTCTGGGTATACCAATGTCCTCCAGGAGGTAAGCACTGTGTGTGTACCAATGTCCATCAAGGAATAAGCATTATGCTTACTAATGTCCTCCAAGGACTGAGTACTGTCTGTACCAATTTTCTCCTGAGATGAGCTGTGTGCATCACTGTCCTCCAAGATGTGAGCATTGTGTGAACCAGTGTATGTGATGAGCTCTATGTGTACCAATGTCTTCTATATTGTGAGCACTGTGTGTACCAATATACTCCAGGGAGTGAGTACTGTGTGTACCAATGTCAACCAAGGAATGAGTACTGTGTGTACTAATTACCTTCAGTAAGTGAGTTCTATTTGTACCAATGTCCTCCAGTGAGTGAGTACTGTGTATCCTCAGGGGAGTGAGTCCTGTGTGTACAATGTCCTTCACGTAATGAGCATTATGTATACCATTGTCCTCTTTGGCGTTCTGGCTGTTTGTACCAATGGCCTCCAGGGAGTTATTATTTATTATTATTATTATTATTATTATTATTATTTATAGAGCAAAATTAATTCCATGGGGCTGTACATGAGAAGGGGCTACATACAGAATACATATCCAAGTTACAATAGACAGATTGATACAAAGGGAAAAGAACCCTGCCTTTGCAAGCTTACATTCTATAGGATTTTGGGGCGTAGACAATAGGTGGGGTGTTGGTTGGGCGGCGGTGAGGCGGCGGCGGCTCTGCACGGTGGTGAGGCAGCTCTGCGCGGTGGCGATGTGGCTCTGCATGGTGGTGAGGCGGCTCCGCATGGTGGTGAGGCGGCGGCAGCTCCGCATAGTGGCAAGGTGGCGGTTCCGCACGGTAGTAAGGCTGCGGCGGCTCTGCACAGTGGTGAGGCAGTAGCTGTGGTGGTGGTGAAGGAGTGGGGTCATTGAAAATTGTGGGCATTCCTGAACAGATGAGTTTTCAAGTTCCATTTGAAGCTTGCAAGTGTAGCAGATAGTCTAACGAGTTTAGGCAGCGAATTCCAGAACACTTGGGCTGCTTGGGGGAAATCTTGGAGGGGTTTGCATGAGGAGTGAATGAAAGAAGAGGAGAGAAGGAGATCTTGGGAGGACCGGAGATTACGTTTTGGAGTATAGCGGGAGATTAGTTCAGAGATATACGGAGGAGACAGATTATGGATGTCTTTGAAGGTCAGTGTTAGTAGTTTGAATTGGATACGGTAGAAGATTGGGAGCCAATGGAGGGATTTTCAAAGGGGAGACGTGGGGTGGTATTGAGGAGAGAGGTGGATCAGTTGGGCAGCAGAATTGAGGATGGACTGGAGAGCGGCAAGATGGTTAGCAGGGAGGCCACAGAGGAGGATGTTGCAGTAATCCAGGCGGGAGATTATGAGAGCATGCACTAGCATTTTTGTAGATTACAAATTGAGGAAGTGACGGATTCTAGAAATGTTTTTGAGTTGAAGACGGCAGGAGGTGGTAAGGGATTGGATGTGTGGTATGAAGGACAAGGCAGAGTCAAGGGTCACTCCGAGGCACCGAACTTTGGGTACTGGGGAGAGCATGATGTTATTTATTGTAATAGATAGATCAGGTAGAGAGTGTAGGTGAGATGGAAGAAATATGATTAGTTCAGTTTTGGCCACATTGAGCTTTAGGAAGCGAGAGGAGAGGAAGGAGGATATGGCCGATAGACACTCTGGGATTCTGGACAGCAGAGATGTGACACCTGGACCAGAGAGGTAGATCTGAGTGTCATCGGCATATAGGTGGTACTGGAAGTCATGGGACTTTATGAGTTGTCCCAGGCCGAATGTATATATGGAAAAAAGTAAGGGTCCCAGGACTGAGCATTGAGGGACTCCAACAGAAAGAGGGCGGGATGAAGAGGTTGTGTGGGAGTGGGAGACACTAAAAGTGCGATTGGAAAGGTATGAAGAGATCCAAGAGAGGGCAAGATCTGACACCAAGGGAAGAGAAGATCTGTAATAAGAGGGAGTGGTCGACAGTGTCAAAGGCTGAGGACAGGTCTAGAAGTAGGAGTATAGAGAAGTGATTGTTAGCTTTGGCAGTAAGTCATTTGTGATTTTAGTCAGGGCAGTTTCAGTAGAATGATGTAGACGGAAGCCGGACTGTAGGTTGTCAAAGAGAGAGTTAGAGGAGAGGTTGGAGGAAAGTTCAGCATGGACGTGCTGTTTGAGGAATTTTGAGGCGAATGGAAGTAGTGATATGGGGTGATAGCTGGTAGTAGAGGTTGGATTGAGGGAAGGTTTCTAAGGATAGGTGTGACTGTTGCGTGTTTAAAGGCAGAAGGGAAGGTTCCAGAGGTTAAAGATAGGTTGAACGATGGGTTAAGGCTGGAATAAGGATAGTGGTGAGGTTGGGGAGGAGGTGGGATGGGATGGGGTCAAGTGCGCACGTGGTGAGGTGCGCTATCGAGAGAAGACCTGCGAGCTCTCCTTCGGTGATTGTGGGCACGAAGTTTATGGGGGAGGGGCAGTGATCTGTTATATGAGGGGGTTGTGGTGGTTGAGCAAAAAAGACTTGTATGGTTTGGTCGATCTTTTCTTTGAAATATGTGGCAAAGTCTTCTGAAGAGATGAGGGAGGTTGGAGGGTGCAGTGGTTGGCGAAGGAGGGAGTTAAAAGTATTGAATAACTGTTTGGGGTTGTGCGTTATAGAGGATATGAGGGTTCTAAAGTAATCCTGTTTAGCAGCGGTGAGGGCCTCTGTATCAGTATCCTCCTGGGAGTGAGTACTGTGTGTACTAATGCCCTCGAGTAGGTGAGAACTGTGTGTATCAATGTCCTCCAGGGATTGAGCACTGTGTGTACCAATGTCCTCCAGGGATTGAGCACTGTGTGTACCAATGTCCTCCTGGGAGTTGGTGCTGTCTGTACCAGTATCCTCTAGCTAGGGAGTGAGTACTGTGTGTACCAATATCCTCCAGGGATTGAGCACTGTGTGTACCAATGTCCTCCTGGAATGAATACTGTATGCACCAATGTCTTCAAGGGGTGAGCTATGTGTTCTCTGGGAATAAACACTTTGTGCACCCATGCCTTCTGGAAGGGAACACTTTGTGTATCAATGACCATCAGGAAAAATAACTACAAGAAATGTTGTATGCCGCTTACCACTTAAATAAGTGAGTGAATGAGAAGCGCTCACAATTCATAAATCAGTGATACTTCTTTGGCGTTTCGCAGGAATTTTACTTTTATCAGCTCCTTTGACAACATGTAAATTATTTTATAATCTTTCTTTTACCTATTCCTATTTAGTAGAACTTTTTATTTTTTATTTTTTTTGCTGGAATTGAATTTTTATTATTTTTTTTATAACAGTTTAATTCTTTCCTAGGTTTCCGTATGTACAGTACAAGCACATTGAACAAGGAGTATTCTTATTTATCATTTCCTGCAGTGATAGTATTTCCGTGTCTCGGTGTTTTATGTTTTGAAAAGTGAAAAACAAAGGAAATGGGAGCCTGTTTTTTAGTCATTGACAGCAAAAAAATAAACATGTAGGAAATACTTTATTTCATGTATGGCGCAGTTTCTCTGACTTTCTATAAATAAAGCAGCAGCACCTGGCATTACTAATCTGGGTGGAATGTGTACAGGGCTTTAAGTCTGATTTAGTCTTAGTACTAAAAAGTAACACTGTTTGACAAGTTTGCTTTGTAATGACGATTTCCAATGCTAAAATTAAGCAAAGCCTGAGAGCAATTAAACAGCGCCCATCACCTGTGCATCTGATTCGCTTGTCATACATGTGTCGAAAAATAGTCTACATTACTCTATGATTTAATCAAACTCAACAGTGCATACAGCAATATGGAATTGTATTCTTAAATTCTATTTTTCCATAATTGCAAATAACTTGAAAATTGTATTTTTATTATTTTATTCTTTCGTTCTTAATATACTTTTTTATTGTTTATACTAGAAATATTACTATCAAGAAGTAAATTGAAGACCACATGATAATGACTATTTTATTCCATGCCACGCATAACACCCTTGTAATAGATATTGGATGGATGTAAGCCCTCCCTCCAGCTGTGCTGAGAATCACTCTTGGTCATCCCATTGGCCCAGTAGCCCTATTCAGTCTACCCCCTCTTTTAAGCTAGCCACGCCTCATAATGAAGCCCAGTGCAGTGAAACGTGCGTCAGGGCTCCTGTTCCTCCTCTCCAGGTATTCCATTCACATCATTAAATATGGAGCAAGGTACTGTTGGTTTGCTATTAGGTTTATATATTATGTTCAATTACTGATGATCTGCTGCTGACTTCAACCTTTATGCAGCTGTTCTTTAAAACACTTTTGTGACTTATGTACCGAAAGGGTTACTACTAATATTTATACTGTCATTATATTCCTTTCACCACCTGTCACACTATTTATTTCAGTAGATCTGTATTCAAGGTAGTCCTAATTTATGGGCAATATAGTATATTATTTTTCACCTGGTCTGCAGCGCCTCTTTAGGTTATGAAAGTGTCTCTTACCCCCTTTCCTTCCTATTTCTCTCTATGGTGTTTTACTCCTTTACATATTTACTAGCTGTACTACCCGGCTTCGCCTGGGTTAATAACTGTTGTTAACAAAATAGAATGTATTAACAAAAATTTATTTTACACACAAAAACCACAAAACAAATAGATAGAAATGTAATTATTAAAAGGCAAAAACTAAGCTAATAGAAGCATTTCACAACTTATATTTCAACACCACAGATATTCCACACAGATTTAACTAAATTGGCCAAATAATGTGCTCCGTCTGTCTCTTTCCCAGTCTGACTCTTTCTCCATCTGCCTGTCTCTGTCTGTCTCTTTTTTCGTCTGTCTCTATCTTTCTGTTTCTTTCCACATTTGTCTCTTTCCAGGTCTGTCTCTTTCCAGGTCTGTCTCTTTCCAGGTTTGTCTCGTTCTGTCTCTTTCCCTGTCTGTCTCTCCGTCTGTCTCTCTCTCTATCAGTCTCCCCACCGATATCTTATTACCTCACATATAAGCTTCTTATACTGTCTTTAGTTCCTATAGCAACCACTCACAGCTCCTACTAATAACCTGTAGTTCCAGGCTCCATTTACTTTAATGGAGGCATGTTTTTTGGAGAGTAACTGTAAAGCGCAGTGTTAAATTTTCCTGTCAAAACATAGTCTACGACGTTCCCTAGGTCACATGAGGTGTCTGTGCAAAATTTCGTGATTGTAAATGCGACGGTGCGGATACACTTTTCGTTTCACTTTTTCCCCATTATGTAGATAGGGGCAAAATTGATTGGTAAATTGCAATGCGCGGGGTTTAAAATTTTGCCTCACAACATAGCCTATTACACTCTTGGGGTCCAGACGTGTGAGTGTGCAAAATTTTGTGGCTGTAGCTGCGACGGTGCAGATGCCAATCCCGGACAAACACATACATACATACATACACACATACATACACTCATACACACACAGACACAGACACAGACACACACACACACATTCAGCTTTATATATTAGATTATTTGGGATTTTTGTATTTATATTTAAAAAAAATGTGTTATCGCATCCTAAATCTCTTTAGTGGTTTGTTCTCTAGCGATATAGGCTTAATTACCTCAGCATTGTATTGTCTTTTCATTTTAATGGTATATTTCTTTGTGATGACTGTCTCCATTGGGATAGACACAATAAATGCTGGGTTTTTGCACAGTCTGAAAAAAAAAGCTCAAAACATTTCTACCAGGGGTACAAGTGGCTTTTTAAGGTGGATTTCGCTCAAAAGAATGAAGATATGCATTTCCATGTAGAGACTAACATCTTTTGAATTTATTTTAACCACTTCAACTTTCCTAAAAGTGGGTCAAAGAAGTGACTTGACCATTTTTATGGTGTTTTCTGCTCAGAAGACGTTTTGAACTTGTTATTTTTTTTTTGCTTTATTGAACACAATCAATGAACAATGAAACTTTCTGTACACACCTCCAGAGGGTGTGTTTACACCATTTGGTTCCAGTTTGTGGCTTTGTTGCAGTTTTTTCTTGTTGCAGAAGTTTGTTAAACTGTAGAATGTGCAATGTTTCAGCAATGATACTACGGATAAGTACAAGCCACCTACTTGCAACCTGAGCTTGAATGAACTGAATAATATCACCAGCACAAGTCCAGTGAAGATGGGAGTATTTAAGAAAAAGGGGAATACTGATAATTAGCAGCTGGACTAAAGGAGTGCTCTACTGGGTCTTAAAGGGGAACAGATGAAATCCCGAGAAGAACGTTAACTATTACAATGAATACTAACAGCAGGAATAATAGAAAGTCAGGGAGCATATTGCACAGCTAAAGGCTTTGACCTTCTATTGCCAGAAACCACATGACTGTCTGTCACCCATGACATTCAACTATTCTATTTTTTAATTACTTGATGTCATAAGCATAATGGAAAAGAGAGGCATTAACTGGGTAGAAGGGCAAAATGAACAATTGTAAGTACACAGTGCTATATAATATGATGACTGCAATGTATTAAAAGGATAAAAACTTTGCTGGAGAGCTTCTTTAATAAAAAGTGGCTCCAACATTTAGGGTGCTCTTTAATTTAGCTGGACCCATAGAGCTGATCGAAAATACATTTCTCTCTCTGGAGGACTTTGAATATCCCTGCACTACAGCCACAGCCCACTGAACTAAAGGTGTAATTCTTTCTTTCACCTGGTGTGGTGCTATGAGAAATTTAAGACTTGCTGTTATGCCCCCAAGATGATCGCTTTTAACCAAGAATCAGCAAAAATATTAGTACATGCCCTCATCATCTCCCGTCTCGACTACTGCAATTTCCTGCTTTTTGGCCTCACTTCCAACACTCCTGCACCCATCCAATCTATCCTAAACTCTGCGGATTGCTTAATCTACCTCTCCCCTTGCTATTCCCTGGCCTCGCCACTCTGCCAATCCCTTCACTGGCTTCCCATTGCCCAAAGACTCCAGTTCCAAACATTAACCATGACATACAAAGCCATCCACAACCTCTCTTCTCCATACATCTGTGACCTAGTCTCCCGGTACCTTCCTGCACGCAACCTCAGATCCTCACAAGATCTCCTTCTCTACTCCTCTCTTATCTCCTTTTCCCACAATCGCATACAAGATTTCTCCCGTGCCTCCCCCATACTCTGGAATGCTCTACCCCAGCATATCAGACTCTCTCCTACTGTGGAAAGCTTCAAGAGGAACCTGAAGGCCCACCTCTTCCGATAAGCCTACAACCTACAATAACCCTCAGTCCAGTACACCATTGCGCAACCAGCTCTGTCCTCACCTATTGTACCATCACCCATTCCCTGTAGACTATGAGCCCTCGCGGGCAGGGTCCTCTCTCCTCCTATACCAGTCTGTTTTGTACTTTTAATGATTGTTGTACGTATACCCATTTCACTTGTAGAGCGCCATGGAATAAATGGCGCTATAATAATAAATAATAATAATAATAATAATATTAATCTCAACAGTTGGACATTCCAAAGTTGAGACCCCATTTAAAGAATGTAAAATTGCATGTTGCATCTTTTTACTAAACCCTTCATAACTCACAATGACGTGACGCAAACAAGTCAAAGAGAAAATGTTCACGGGTGTAATCCTGTCTTCTGAATTCTGTTCTCATGTCAATGAATATGATCTTTCCAAAGAAAACACCTACTTACTAAGATGGACTACTTCTCCGCTGCCTCCCTTGTTAACACGCCATTATATTACAGCCCATAAATGACAATTAGCAGGCACTTTGTTTACATGGCCCGTACTGATCCGCCAAGCGAGCTAAATTCTCAGAAGATATTAACGGGCTTTTTGCTTTTCCTTGCGTTGATATTCGTACATAAAACATTTTTGAAATGTGGAGAAGCTATAGTTCTGTGGATAGTCCAAGGTTTCCTGTTTATGAGTCACTAATAATTAGGAAGGTGGTACATGACATTTCTCAGCTGAAGGCTTTGACACAGAATTGTGTTGAGGGGATGGGGAGAGGGGTAAATGCCCTTACAGGGTGGTCTGACAATGACCTCCTGACTCTGAGCAATGTCTGGCAGAATTATTGTGTAAGAACAGTAGTTCCAAAGAAAGAAATGGCTGTTTCGAGTTTATTTCTTTATTTATTACATTGTTCTCTGAGTAATTTGTGAGTATCCACATAGAACATAAATAACCTTAATACGTGCCAGCAAGAAAATATTACAAGTTCTCTGTCTTAATTCCTGAATCATTTTGGAATGTGACTTTCCAAAAATATTACATCGTTTAATTACAACATCAGAATCATTTATCCTTCTAGCTTTTTGTTTTTTTTTGGAAAACAACCTTAAAAAATACTAAACCTACATATCAGTACATTGGCGATAAGCTTTCATCGGCATTTGTCAGTATACAGGATACAGCTCCTGAAACAAT
Organism: Anomaloglossus baeobatrachus; assembly: GCF_048569485.1. Taxonomy (NCBI): domain Eukaryota; kingdom Metazoa; phylum Chordata; class Amphibia; order Anura; family Aromobatidae; genus Anomaloglossus; species Anomaloglossus baeobatrachus. Next base: position 637,390,867 of record NC_134355.1, read on the forward strand.
TAAGTTTGTAAACATTTTGCAAAGAGAGAAAAAGTTATAATTTTTCCAAATTTTTTAATTTTCAACTTTTGGGCTGCTGAGTAGAGTTAGAAGAGATGAGCCAATCCATCCATTTCCTGAAATTCGCCGTTTCACGAGAGTTTGAACATTGGGCGGTTTGCAAAAAAACCCAAAAACATTTCCCACACTGCTGAAGCATCAGAGAACAGGCTGACTTCATTTTACACAGCTGTCCGGCTTCCGCATAATGTCCTGCAGCTATATCTAGCAGATTATGACACCTTGTACAGTGGTGGTCAATACCTGGGACCTCACAGTGGACCATATTTTCAGAGGCAGATTACTTTTCCATCAACTGAGTCATTTGGTAAATTTCTCTCTCTACTGTTGAATGTAAGCTCTTATGGGCTCTTGTTTCACTCTTATGGTCAACGGGGTCCTCACACTCTGCTACAGAGTGCATGCTCTTATGGTCAATGGGCTCCTCTTTATCTCCTTTTCCGCTTCTGTGGTCAGCGGAGTTCTCTCTATCTTCTGTAGAGTGTAATCATTTATAGTCAATGAAGTCCTCGCTCTCTCTTGTAGAGTACAAGCTCTTTTGGTCAGTAGAGTCTTCTCCCTCTTGTATAATGTAAAATCCTATTATCAACTTGGTCTTTTCTCTCTCCTGTAGAGTGTAAGCTATTATGGCCAGCAGGGTTCTGCTTCTTTTTTTTTCCTGTAGAGTGTAAGCTGTTACGCTCAGTGGGATCCTTTATCTCTCTTGTAGAGTGTAAGCTATTATGGCCAGTAGGGCCCTTTCTCTCTCTCTCTCTTTCTCTCTCTCCTGTAGAGTCTAAGCTCTTATAACCAGCAGGTTCCTTTCTCTCCCCTGTAGAGTGTATACTCTTATGGCCAGTGGGATCATCTCTCTCTCCTGTACAGTGAAAGCTCTTATGGTCAAGGGGATCCTCTCTTTCCCTTGTAGCGTCTCAGCAGTTATAATCAGCAGGTCCTGTCTGTCTCGTAGAGTGTAAGCTCTTATGGTCAGCAGAGCCCTCTCTATCTCCTGTACAATGTAAGCCCTTATGGTCAGTGGGGTCCCCTCTCTCTCCTACAGAGTGTAAGCTGTTATGACCAGCAGTGTTCTCTCTCCCTATCTCCTGTAGAGTGTAAGTTCTTATAGTCAGCAGTGTCCTTTTTCTCTTTCATGTAGAGTATAAATTGTTATGGTCAGCAGGGTCCTTTTTCTCTTAAAGAGCGTAAGATCTTAGATTCCGTGAGGTCCTCTCTTTCTACTTAGAGTGTAAGCTCTTATGGTCAGCTGCTTAATGAAGTTTTGATAAAATCTATGTTTAATCAGCAGGAGATTATCACTACTAGACTAGAGGACTACTAAATTTGCAGCCATGTAGTCTTAAGCTGGTGTCACACTAAACGACAGCGACAACGACGTCGCTGTTACGTCACCATTTTCGGTGACGTAACAGCGACCTTGTAAGTCGCTGTTATGATCGCTGCTTAGCTGTCAAACACAGCAGAAGCAGCGATCATAAGGTCGCTGTGCTACATGTTCAGAGAGCAGGGAGCCGCGCTTAGCGCTGGCTCCTTGCTCTCCTGCAGCACACATCGGGTTAATTAACCCGATGTGTGCTGCAGCTACATGTCACAGTTCAGAGAGCAGGGAGCCGCGCTTAGCGCTGGCTCCTTGCTCTCCTGCAGCACACATCGGGTTAATTAACCCGATGTGTGCTGCAGCTACATGTCACAGTGCAGAGAGCAGGGAGCCGCGCGCACTGCTTAGCGCTGGCTCCTTGCTCTCCTTGCTACAGTATACATCGGGTTAATTACCCGATGCATACTGCAGCCACATGTCACAGTGCAGGAGCCGGCACTGGCAGCAAGAGCGGAGGCTGGTAACCAGCGTAAACATCGGGTAACTAGGGAAAGGTCTTCCCTTGGTTACCCGATGTTTACGCTGGTTACAGCTTACCGCAGCTGCCAGTGCCGGCTCCTGATCGCTTCATTTCGTCGCTCTCTCGCTGTCACACACAGCGATGTGTGTGTCACAGCGGGAGAGTGACGACCAAAAAATGAAGCTGGACATTCAGCAACGACCGGCGACCTCACAGCAGGGGCCAGGTCGTTGCTGGATGTCACACACAGCGACAGCGACGGGACGTCGCTGCAACGTCACAGAAAATGGTGACGTAGCAGCGACGTCGTTGTCGTCGTCGTTATGTGTGACACCAGCTTTAGGCCCCCAGCACTGATTGGCAGCTTTCTGCCTATGCAAAGTGTATGTAGAAAGCTTCCAATCAGTGGTGTGGGCAGGGTTATACACAGGTCAGTATTCAGAGAATTGGTACAGTAGATCTTCAGCATGGAAAGCATAGATTTTATCAAAACTGCAGCAAGCAGCCCAGTATGGACACAACTCTGAAATCAGGGTCTCTGCCCCTACATCATGCTGCTCTCAGATGGGCCAACAAAACCTGGAAACAGGTTCCCTTTAAAGCTAAATATGTAAGTGAGTCGACCATCAGGGTTTTCGGTAGGTGGGTACTCTGGCGACGAGACTACGGCTACTTTACTCTCGATGGGGTTATCACAGGTCGCCGGTCCCGGTTTCGTGCCCTGGGCGCTCACTCTGCAGCTGGGGAATGGTGTACAGGGATGATTTTGGGGATATACGTGACGCCTCTGAGGCGATGGTGACGGCAGCTTAAGTTCTCTCAGCTCCCCACAGGTGGAGCTATTTTACCTCAGGGCGGAGGGTCGCTGACCAGGAGGGAAGCGACCGAGCGGTGATGGCTGCCTTCTTCTCTGACGTCGCAGGGTCCTGTTGAATGGCGGAGAGATGACACACCGAGTCCATATCAGCTCAAACAAGTCCTTTTTACTTTTGCACAGTACACAGCAGAAACAGTTCAGTTACCAGAAGGCCAATGGTCACAAATTTCGGAGGAGATTTAATGACAGAGTTTTTCTCTGAGGTAACCTTTCTTTGTTTCTTTCTCGGTCTCTGCTCTGAAGGCTCTGTGACTCCCTCTTTAACCCACTCATTAGTCTCGTCACTGGTTTTCCCAGGGGTCTGATGCTGCACGGTTTCTTTATCTTTCCCGCAACAGCGCCGTGGACTCGGCTTGGGGTTAGTAGTCAGACTCTTGATGGGTACCGGGACTCCTCTTATGTAGGATCCCAGGTTAACAGTCAATGGTTTTGGTGATAAACCTGACAAACCTCCTCGGTTCCGTTATACCGGTGTCAACCTGAACTCTTCAGCCGGCTCTCGCCAGACCTAAAGCGTCCCCTTTCCGTCTGGGTTACCCCTTTTCCTGTGTCTTTCTTTTCTTTCGGGGTACTCTCGCTCAGGACGTCGGGCCTATGTTATTTCTAGCCCTTCTTTTAGTCATCAATTTTACTCTCGTCTCTTCTTGTCACTCCTTACTGACTGTTAACTCCCTAACTGTCACCCAGTCATCCTGGCAATCACGTCATGTCTCACGCTCAGCTAGGCTCCTCCCCCTTTTGGACCTACTATATAAACAGTCCCAGGAATATGAAGGTAGGGGCTGCTGAGTCAATGTTACTCAATCTAATATAAGACTCTGCATTTCCTCTCTCTTTCACCTGTGACCAAAGAGCACTGCACCTTGCTGTTAAGGTGCTGTATTCCCCTGTAGTGCCTAACCACAGGGGCGCCACATAAGCAAATACTATTCTATATGATCAGGGAAGCTTTTAGCTCTAAATATAAAGCTCTTTAGTCTTGTTATTACATCAATAACGCCTTCATATAGCTGGTTGTCCTGCTGCTTCTGACTTAGATGTGACAGCACAATGCTCCATGTAAGCTCCCTCAGTTACCTCTCTCTCATCTTAGCGTTAAAAGTGGTTATAAGAAGAGGGAAGGGAGGTGGTAAATGACAGAGGAGAATATGGAAAGGGGATAAAACAAGTCATAAGGTAAGGCTGGTGATTACACATCCCAGTAATGATCAGATTTGATAGCCTTCTCCTAGATCAAAGTCATGTAAAGTAATGAAAAATGAAGTGTGTTGAACAGGTTACATTGCAGCTTAGTGGTCTTTTCCAGGACTCTAGTATCTCTTGCATTCAAGAGAAGGAGTATTCAAATTGTCTCTCCAGTAAAGGAGACAAACTCTAGCGCAGCGCCACCTATTGGAAGTAGGGATCCTAAAAGTCACAAGTGGATTTTTAACAATCCTTTGCAATATGACTCAGGATATATAAGCCAGATCAGAATCCCAATTTGCAGACACGGTGTTTCGGGGTGCTTGCCCCTCGTCAGTGCAAAGTATGGGGGTGTCTGATCTGGTTCATGAGAAAGCTATGTGGGGACCACGGGGGAACACTATTCTCCTTAAGGAGACTTTGCAAGCCAATCTGGCTGCCAAGTAAGGGGAGTTATAGCTGCCATGCCCCTCTAAGAAATATTCAAATTGTCTCTCCAGTAAAGGAGACAAACTCTAGCACAGCGCCACCTATTGGAAGTAGCGATCCTAAAAGTCACAAGTGGATTTTTAACAATCCTTTGCAATATGACTCAGGATATATAAGCCAGATCAGAATCCCAATTTGCAGACACGGTGTTTCGGGGTGCTTGCCCCTCGTCAGTGCAAAGTATGGGGGTGTCTGATCTGGCTCATGAGAAAGCTATTTGGGGACCACGGGGGAACACTATTCTCCTTAAGGAGACTTTGCAAGCCAATCTGGCTGCCAAGTAAGGGGAGTTATAGCTGCCATGCCCCTCTAAGAAATATTCAAATTGTCTCTCCAGTAAAGGAGACAAACTCTAGCACAGCGCCACCTATTGGAAGTAGCGATCCTAAAAGTCACAAGTGGATTTTTAACAATCCTTTGCAATATGACTCAGGATATATAAGCCAGATCAGAATCCCAATTTGCAGACACGGTGTTTTGGGGTGCTTGCCCTCGTCAGTGCAAAGTATGGGGTGTCTGGGAAGGAGTAGGGAGTAGGGATCGAATTTCAGGAGTGTTACATGGGACAAGAATGTGGCATAGGGTCGGATTAGTGCAATGTATCTTTATGGGAAGAGTAATGAATGATCAGAAGATGCACCATCCTCGTACTGTTTGGAGCCATGGAATCCTAAGCACTTATTAGTTAACCTATCTGGAACACATGTATGATATATCTTTGTAACATGTTAGCCAGCAGATATGTAGAATTGTTTTCAAAATTTTGAGAGTCCTCGGTGGTTGGTACCTTTTAATGGCTAACTGAAAAGATGGTAATAATGGCAGTTTCTGAGACTCTTCAGGCCTCTCATACTGAGCCTGATGAAGAGATCTGAGAAGTCTCGAATGCTGCCATTTATTACCATCTTTTTAGTAAGGCCTCGGTTCCATATGCGTTTTGCATGGACAAGTTCAAATAAAACATCAGATTGACCTCACTCTAGTGCAGCACTATGGGGCAGTGTGATTTCTCATCCCATAGTGGCATATGGACTGAACCGTAGCATGCTGTGTGCGTCTCAGCTCACACACCCCCATACAAGTCTATGGGAGAGTGTGAAACATCTCACTGCACTCGCATGTCATCCGACTGCAGTGCGATGTATGCAGAGACAGGCAGGTGAGGAGATGGGGAGAAAGTGCTCCCCCCTCTTCTCCGCAGCTGTGATATGATGGCAAGATCGCATCACAGTAGAATGACCCTTGGCTGATGCTCACAGGAGATGGTCATTAGCATGTAATTTCTGATGCTCTTGCATCAGAAGCTGTGCGCAAGTGGAACCGTACCCTTAGTCATTAAAAGGTATAAACCACCTGGCATAGAAAGGGGACCTGTTGCTTTTAACCTCCAGATATAGCATTAGAAAGGTGCCCAAGCGCAATACTAAAAGGGTAACCTTTATTCCTCCTATGCACAGTGCGGTGACTTTAGCCAGGCTGGACCACCTGTTGACTGAAAACGGCAGCTCCCAGGAGGTATAAGACTCCTTTTCTCCCTCCTGGTATCTAGACTTTCAGTACAGCGGCCGAGCACCTTTCTAATGCTTTTACCCTGTAGATTTACGCTATATCTGTAGATTAAGGGTGGCTTTGCACATTGCGACATCGCACGTGCAATGTCGGTGGGGTCAAATCAAAAGTGACGCACATCCGGCGTCACTGTCGACATCATACTGTGTAAATGCTAGATGATACGATGAACGAGCGCAAAAACGTCGTTATCGTATCATCGTTGCATTCACCGACATTTCCATAATGCCGGTGCCGCGACAGGTACGATGTTGTTCCTCGTTCCTGCGGCAGCACACATCGCTGTGTGTGAAGCCGCAGGAGCGAGGAACATCTCCTTACCTGCCGCCTGAGGCTATGCGGAAGGACGGAGGTGGGCGGGATGTTTACATCCTGCTCATCTCCGCCCCTCCGCCGCTATTGGCCGCCTGCCGTGTGACGTCGCTATGACGCCGCACGACCCGCCCCCTTAGGAAGGAGGCGGGTCGCCGGCCAGAGCGACAGTCGCAGGGCAGGTGAGTGCATGTGAAGCTGGTGTAGCGATAATTTTCGCTACGCCAGCTATCACACGATATCGTACCTGCGACGGGGGCATGAACTATCGCGTGCGACATTGCAGCATCGGCTTGCGATGTCGCAACGTGCAAAGCCCGCCTTAGGGTTCGTTCACAACTACGCATAGAAAATTGCTCAGATTCTCAGACGGAAAAGTTATTGATTGTCCTCCATAATGTATGTCATTTTGAATGTCATGCAAGTGCTATGCGAGTGTGCGATTTATTTTATTTTTTTTATTTATTTTTCCTGCCTAGCATCCATATGCATTGCATTTTTAACATACCGTAATTTTTTTATTTCCTACAACACTGTATGTAAAGTAAAGCTGATGTCATAAATAATAACACATTGCCAATGTACGTAAGATGCTGTGGAATTTATAAGGCTACTGTATATAAATGAATAAGTATTATTATTATTATTATTATTATTATTATTATTTTATAGATAGATAGATAGATAGATATCCTGCAGATATTTATTTTTCCAACCCCCCTATATATTATACAACTACACCCTTTAGTGCCTTTCATGTGGCACTAAAGGGTGTTTTTAGCCTTGTTTAACCTAATAAATAAATAAATAAATAATTTAAAAAAACTGTGGTGTCCACCCTATTTTTGATAACCAGCAAGATAAAGCAGAAAACTGGGGGCTGGAATTATCAGGCTAGGAAGGCTCATGGGTATTGGGCCCTTCCCATCCTTAAAATACCAACCCGCAACCGCCCCAGAAGTTGCACATCGATTACATGCGCCAATTATGGTGCTTTGCCTGGCTCTCCCCAATTGCTCTAGTGCGGTGGAAATCGGGATAATGGTTTATGGGGTTAATGTCAGCTGTGTAGTTTCAGCTGGCGTCAAGCTCTGGTGTTAGTAATGGAGAGGTGTCTATTGGACATACCCATTACTAACCAAGTAAGTAAAAAGAAGAAAATACAGACACCCAAATTCTTTATTTTACAAAACACTTGCTGACTTTGGTCCCTATTTCACCAATTATTATTATTTATTTTTTTTTTTTAAGAAAAAAAAAATGTGAAATGAACTAAAGGGTGAATCTTTATAATATTTAGGGGATTGAGAAATAATATATCTGCTGTAGGATATCTATCTATCTATCTATCTATCTGTCTGTCTGTCTGTCTGTCTATATATTTATATTATTTATTTTTTCCTTTGAGATGTGGATGTAAAATCGGACAGCATATGACTAGCTCATGTACTGTTGTTTTTTTCCTTGCACTCATTGACTTGCAATGGCAAAGCTCAGCTGTTTTACTCACCTGATTCCAGCTGAGGAAATTCTCATTGAATAAGGCCGGGGTCACACTGACGTACAGCAGCTGATGATTTTCCTATATGAGAGAATTGGATGCAATATGCTAATTACACTCTGTTCCAACTCTGCTTTGAGTGTAATCCGAGCTTCATTCACTGTGCTGCGATTCTATAGCATGCGATGATCAGTTCACAGGTGTGGAGAAAAGGGAGACATTAATTTCTCTATCTTCTCCATTGTCTGTCTCTGCGTATATTGCACTGCACTCAGATGTCACCCAAGTGCAGTCCTGTTACACATCCTCCCATAGACTTTTATAGGTGCATGTGTATTGCCCCTGAGGCCATCAGGGAGCTACAAGGTACTGCATCCTCACTAGGATGCAGGGCCTACCCCCTAGGGACCCAGAAGACCAGTGCCGGTAACACACAAACATTCCAGAAAATCCCAGTTTTCCCCAACATTCCCCCTTAGAATGGTACAAGGCTAAGGTCGGACCAATGGATGGCCGCCTAGAGGTGGAGCCAGTCCAGTCCACTAGTTGACTAGGTGGGAGGGGCAGACAGTGGACAGTCAGAAGGAGAGGAGACAGAGAGAAAGACAGTCAGACAGTGAAGAGTGAGGAGTTGAGCAGTGAGAGTGAATGTGAGCAGACGTGCTGACCGGAGTAATCAGTGACCTGAGGGCCAAGGAGGTTAGTTGCTGGTGGAGTATGGTGGAGTACTCCCGGAACCACAGCACCAATGGGGTACAGGATCCTAGGTCAGGCGAAACTTTGGGCAGGTCTGATAACACCTGCACAGTGAGGAGACCATCAAGGACCTCACTGATCTTGAAGTTCGGGAATCAGTAGCAAAGGGAGAATCGGGGACAGGACTAGAGACTTCAACCCCACAGGGTTTAGGCTACCATCATAGGGACTGCAGTAGAAAACCATCAGGAGGGGACCCCCAGCTGCTCTATGCCACGGGGACCCACCAACCAAAGACAGGTGCAGGGGAAGATGCCACCAGGTTACTAAACCGGAACTGGGACTAAGAGGACCTGAAGGTGAAACCAGCCGGCCTTAAATGACCAGTTACTACCAGAAAGTGAGTAAAGAACCAGTTGTACTGAAACCCTTGTGTGGCCCACCTTCTTCTGACACCCGTCCTTACACCTACCCTCTGGGGCCCGGCCCTGCTTGCAGAGGGCCTAACATCCAGGCTGCCATTAACAACAGCCCCAGTAGTGAACATTGTGCAGCAGCGGCTCCCTCTACATAGCCGCAATACTGCAAGTGGCGTCACATGTGAACATTATTCTAATCCACTGTAAATATTCCCCTTTTAAAAAGCACCCAGGGCACGGGACCGGGCAACGGCCACCAAAGTGACATTCCCCAGATATACACCGCCCGAGACCGAGTACCCCATAACCCTTTGCGACACATGTGTGATTCAATATATGCGGCCATATGCAGCGATTTTATTCTCAGTCCAGTTAGGTATGAGAAAAAAATTCAGATCTGCTCTGCTTCATTGAATAAAATTGGTCTGAGTGCAATGCAAGATTTTCTCACGTTGCACTCTTTCGATTTATACACTAAGGCCGGAGTCACACTTGTGAATGAGTCCCGCTAGTCTCCATCGGCATCACCCTGCATGGCCTGACGCGCTCTAGACAGGAGCGTCTGAGCTGCATAGAAATACATGCAGCCGATCCGCTTCTGTCAGGAGAGTGTGCAGCCGTGCCGGATGATGCCAATGCGAGACTCGCAAGTGTGACTCCAGCTTAATGAGAGCAAACCCTTGGCTAGCTCAAACTGGCGTAGAATATGGAGGAGTACAATGCGAGAAAACATCACATTGGTCTCGGACCAATGTTCTTCAGTGAGGCAGAACAGATTTAGGGGCACTTTGCAGGCTGCGACATCGCAGGCCGATGCTGCGATGCCGAACGTGAGTCCCCGCCCCCGTCGCAGCTGCGATATCCTTGTGATAACTGCCGTAGCGAACATTATCGCTACGGCAGCTTCACATGGACTCACCTGCCCTGCGACTGTCGCTCTGGCCGGCGACCCGCCTCCTTATTAAGAGGGCGGGTCGTATGGCGTCACTGCGACGTCACACGGCAGGCGGCCAATAGGAGCGGAGGGGTGGAGATGAGCAGGACGTAAACATCCCGCCCACCTCCTTCCTTCCGCATATCCTACGGAAGCCGCAGTGACGCTGGTAGGAGATGTTCCTCGCTCCTGCGGCTTCACACACAGCGATGTGTGCTGCCACAGGAACGAGGAACAACATCGGACCGTCGCGTCAGCGTAATCATGGATTACGCCGACGCTGCACCGATGATACGATTACGACGCTTTTGCGCTCGTTAATCGTATCATCGAGCTTTTACACACTACGATGTCGCATGCGATGCCGGAAGTGCGTCATTTTCAATTTGACCCCACCGACATCGCACCTGCGATGTCGTAGTGTGCAAAGCCCGCCTTAGAGTTTTTTTGCATGCTAATTCGGCATGAGAAATAAATTGCAGCATGTTTATGGGTATGGGTGAAACATAGGACTGCACTCGGATAACATCAGTCCGACATACACAGAAACAGGCAAATGAGAAGATGGAGAGATTATTCTCACCTGTCCTTCATTGTTCTATATACATTTTTTCAACCAGAATCTTTTTTTTTTATACAGGGGTCCTCTACCTTTTCATTCTACATTCCGCTGTAGGCCTATGCAGAGCCCTCCAGTGATGATGCATGGGAATGGTTAAGGGATTGTGTCGCGGGCGGAGGAGGGGACGCCGCGCTCTCCCTCTGCTCGGGTCCGGCTGCTGCGGCTGCTGCTCGGTGGCTCAAGCGATGGGCCGGATCCCGGGGACTCGAGCGGCGTTCCTCGCCCATGAGTGAAAGGGGATTGGGATTTGGGATTGTTTATTGTCCGTGACGCCACCCACGGTTGTGGTGATTTGTTGACACCACCACTGCTCTGTATGGGGATCCCGGGAGTGGTGGTATGGAGCACCTAGATGTGAGTCCTCCCCTCTGTGGGTAGGGGGGTTGGTTGTCCCGGGGCCCAGTGATGAGGTGGGTGATGCAGGGCTTGGTGGGGTGCAGGGACGCGGGGGCAGCTCTGTGCCTTGCGGCACTGTGGTACTGACTCAGCCTGAGACGATGACACAGTTCTCGGTAAAACACACGGCTGGAAAGACGGTTCCCACGGACGGCTGCACTTGCTTTCCCCAGTAGGTGACGGTCCCTTTTTCCTGCACCTAAGATGATGGTGGTCGCGATAGGTTCCCACCGGTAACCCGCTCCCCCGCTTGGATATGGGCCGGAGGAGCCCTACTTTGCCCGCAGGCGCTGGCCCTGAGAAACTGGTGCCCTGGCGGTGGCGGTGTCTCTCCATTACGGTTGGACTGTTGCCTTCAATCGGGACTTGGTTGTTAGGAGACAGACGTCCCCTTCACTGACGGATTTGGCAAATTATGGCGACTCCTAGCCTTGCCGGGATCCAAAAGGCCCCTGCCCTGGTGCTGACTGTTCTTCGTATACTGCTCCAGACCGCCGGGTCACCACCCGTCCGCGGTCCTTCCAGCAACCTCCGAGCAGTCCCCCTGCAGACTATCACCACCGTGTGCTGACCTTGCTGTCACTGTCCGGGGCACACACCCGGACCAACTTCAGGCTTCCTTAACTGTCACTTTTTACTCTTTTTCTCCAGCTCCTCTACCACTTCACTTCCTTCTACTTTCACTTCCTAAACTCATCTTGCTTCCTCTCACTTTCACTTCCCTCACTTGACTCTGTTCTGCTTCCTGTCCAAACTCTATCTGCCTGGTTCTCCCGCCTCCAGGGCTGTGAACTCCTCGGTGGGCGGAGCCAACCGCCTGGCCCACCCCCTGGTGTGGACATCAGCCCCTGGAGGAAGGCAACAAGGATTTTTGGTTAGCCTAGGTGTTCCTAACTGGGGTGTAGGGTGTGGTGGTGTTATGACCTGTGACCCCTGGCTTGCCCAGGGCGTCACATTCCCCCTTAGCAAAATGCAGACCGTCCGCGGGATGCCCGTCCAACACCGGTTTTATTTTCTGAAAATATAAAAGGTAAAACGGTAAACATAACAACTTATGACATCATCCCACATCGGGAGGTTCAGTACTTAAACGTTGCAAACGGTTTACGGTTACGGTCTCCGCTCTCTCCCACCCAAGCAACCTGGACCTGATGCTGCCCCTAAAGCCCAGGCAGCACCCCTTGACCCCAGTCCAGCACAAGTTACCCGAGCGGGATCTGTCCTTCCCCTTCAGAGGGTAGCCACCGGATCCTGTGGTGGCTGGGCCCCAGCCTGCTCTGCTGTGGGCCCTCCCTCCAACCTGCCTCTCTGGAGGCGGCAATTGCGGAAACGGTAAAACAACTTATTTACAAGCCACTAACGTTTGTGGTTGCCCTGCAAGTTCACGGGCTTGTCCATGGAAAGTTCTCCATGCAACCTTTTAAACGGTCACCACGGGGACAACGGTGCCGGCAACGGCCGGTTCTCTCAATCACGGTCAGACAATCTGGTAACTGTTCGGTTATCATTTTTGCTTATCATTATCTTTAAAACTTTCAAAACAAAACTCAGTAGTGGTCCCAACGGGGACTGGACAACGGTGCTCCGCTGCCATTACTGGGCATTTTCGTCCTCCTCACCTGGATCGGGGTGGAAGAACACGGGCACCAGCCCCTCCAATGCATAGCAAGCACGACGTGGAAGGGCCGCTCGATATCTGTTGTTTCCACTTCGGGGAACATACGTGGCCTCCATGCCATGCAGGGCAGCGACCCCCTCATCCTCCTCCGAAACGGGTTCGGTATCAGGCCCAGAGCCACCATCGTCTCTCCCTGCGTCAGGCGGGTTGCCGCCAGCTGCCACAACTTCCAGGCTTGCCACTCTTTCTGCCACGGTCACAGAGGGGTATACGCCCGACGGGCCAGACGCAGTGCGATGCACGAGCAGGGAGGACGGAGGCGGCGTGGGGGCCAGGGGTAGACCGGGTCCCTCGGCCGCAGTGGCCGGTCCCTCGGGGACACAGGGGCGTGGGTCACTCACCAGCTCCTCCATCATGGCCTCCATTCCATACACTCGCGCAACAGCAGCTATCGCCTCCACCTCTGCGGTCCACTGCTCCATCAGTCTGCAGATCTGGCTCCGGTAGTGATGGCAGATCCCCGCTGTCCGGGCCCTCAGCCATGCCGCTGTTCCGGGCACCAGCTCGGTAGCCTCCGCATAACTAGGTGGGGCGGACATTCCTTGCCAGGGTCGGCGGACTGTGGGGGTCTCAGCGTTTTTGCTCGTACCGCCACCTTCACATGCATCCAGCCGCCATCGCGTCCCCCTTAGCCTCTTTCCGGACCCTCCTCTCTCGGGGCGGGGTTTTGGCCTTCGCGCCTCTACTACTTGAGAAGACACTCGAGCGGGAACTTTTCGCGCCAAAGATGGCGACTTCTGAATTTTTCCGGCCGGATACCTCCGGCGGTCACAAGGCGCACCTCTACCCAACGGCAGAGCGGTAAGATCCTGTTCGTGACGCCAAGTTGTCGCGGGCGGAGGAGGGGACGCCGCACTCTCCCTCTGCTCGGGTCCGGCTGCTGCGGCTGCTGCTCGTTGGCTCGAGCGATGGGCCGGATCCCGGGGACTCGAGCGGCGTTCCTCGCCCGTGAGTGAAAGGGGATTGGGATTTGGGATTGTTTATTGTCCGTGACGCCACCCACGGTTGTGGTGATTTGTTGACACCACTGCTGCTCTGTATGGGGATCCCGGGAGTGGTTGTATGGAGCAGCTAGATGTGAGTCCTCCCCTCTGTGGTTAGGGGGGTTGGTTGTCCCGGGGCCCAGTGATGAGGTGGGTGATGCATGGCTTGGTGGGGTGCAGGGACGCGGGGGCAGCTCTGTGCCTTGCAGCACTGTGGTACTCACTCAGCCTGAGACGATGACACAGTTCTCGGTAAAACACACGGCTGGAATGACGGTTCCCACGGATGGCTGCACTTGCTTTCCCCAGTAGGTGACGGTCCCTTTTTCCTGCACCTAAGAGGATGATGGTTGCGATGGGTTCTCACCGGTAACCCGCTCCCCGGCTTGGATATGGGCCGGAGGAGCCCTACTTTGCCCGCAGGCGCTGGCCCTGAGAAACTGGTGCCCTGGCGGTGGCGGTGTCTCTCCATTACGGTTGGACTGTTGCCTTCAATCGGGACTTGGTTGTTAGGAGACAAACGTCCCCTTCACTGACGGATTTGGCAAATTATGGCGACTCCTAGCCTTGCCGGGATCCGAAAGGCCCCTGCCCTGGTGCTGACTGTTCTTCGTATACTGCTCCAGACCGCCGGGTCACCACCCGTCCGCGGTCCTTCCAGCAACCTCCGAGCAGTCCCCCTGCAGACTATCACCGCCGTCTGCTGACCTTGCTGTCACTGTCCGGGGCACACACCCGGACCAACTTCAGGCTTCCTTAACTGTCACTTTTTACTCTTTTTCTCCAGCTCCTCTACCACTTCACTTCCTTCTACTTTCACTTCCTAAACTCATCTTGCTTCCTCTCACTTTCACTTCCCTCACTTGACTCTGTTCTTCTTCCTGTCGAAACTCTATCCTCCTGGTTCTCCTGCCTCCAGGGCTGTGAACTCCTCGGTGTGCGGAGCCAACCGCCTGGCCCACCCCCTGGTGTGGACATCAGCCCCTGGAGGAAGGCAACAAGGATTTTTGGTTAGCCTAGGTGTTCCTAACTGGGGTGTAGGGTGTGGTGGTGTTATGACCTGTGACCCCTGGCTGGCCCAGGGCGTCACAATTGCAAGAGATTGAAGGTGAGGCTTATCAAAACAACACTTTTTGTTTTTATTTTCTTTTTCTCTGTCATTCATTTTTATGATTTTTTTTTTATATTCTTCATTGTCATGCCCTTTATGATCAAACAAAAAATAAAAGCTCTTGCAGCTTAGAAATACCTAATACATTCAGAATTTAAAAAAGCAGTAACCAACAAGGTGTAAATCCGGTTTTAAATGACAATGAATGGGTCATTTTCAGCAGAAACAACAATTAAATCCTCGGTGATGAACTTGATTCCAGAGCAAATACTTTGAGAAGGAAAAATAAACGAAGCTACTGAGCACTGCACACATGGGGAAGAACAAAGAATGTTTGAGGTTCAATATAGCAACATACAATATATAGTAAAGCTAAAGTATGAACAACAATATCACAGCTGTGTAAGCCATGTCATCCACAGAAGGTCACTGCGTCTTACCAAGGAGGCCACCTAGTAGGCTCCGGATTTATTTCCTGCTTTAAAGTTTTTCATCATATAGAAAGTTTAGTTCTCTGCATTATCTTTAACAGGAGTTTTATTTTAAAGATGATTATTACTGTCATAATCTGGAGACCATACCAAGTACTCACTGTAATGCAAGTCACTACTTACGGGTAGTACAGACCGAAGGGTAGTCATGATAGCCAGGGTTTGGTAACAGAAGGACACGTATGGATACAGGGAGAAAACAGAGGTGTAGTCAGGTCACAAGTCGAGGGTCAGAATTCCAGGAAGGCACGTAGTAGTTACAGGGAGTAAACTGAGATGTGGTCAGGTAACGGTCCAAGGTAAAAGCCAGGAGGTCACGACAGGAACAGGGAGTGGGCAGAGAGGAGTCAAACAACAGTCTGGGGTCAGAAAACAAAGATCAGAATTCTATCAAAAAGACAGGCTAACAACACAACAACTGAACCAGAATGTACGACTGGCAAGATTCAGAGAGACCATGCTCAGTAAAGAAGCAGAGCAATTACCAGGATGATGAAAACACCTGAACAATGAATCCACCTGCCAGCTCAGTAGTCCAGGAAAACACAGCAGAGCATCTCCTTGTGCAAAATGTTCTGAATAGAGAAATCGTCATACTGGCAGCTCAGTAGTTCATAAAAGCACAAAAGAGCATCTTCTAGTGTGTAAGATGCTTTGCACAGAGGCATCGTGACACTCACTATGGATTTTTTTTGGGGGGTAGAGGCAACGTTTCTTATTGTGGAGAGTGCCATGTTAGCGTAGGGAGCGTCTAGTTTGGCTTCGTATCCTAAGTTATGTGGCAAGGCGCTTCAAAATAGCTGTCATCCAGATTATACTTGTTAAAATAAAGGTATGACCATAATGGCACTGTTACACTGATTTAGTAGACACCTTCCATAAAGAAATCCACAGCCTGGTTGTTAATAGATCATCAGTAGTTTTGGTATCCTAAGCTTTCCATGCATTGAAGCGGGATTGTGGGGCGGGACTGTGGGTAGGGTCTTTTGCTCTGCTCCAATCCCTCCACTGTCTTTGGTTTCTATAGCTTCTTCCTGTTTTAAATTTTGCCCCAATATCATCTTAGCCATAGGTGGTGCTTGTGAAGATTGATGTCACGATGGGCTTCAGTAAAATGACACTGGGGAAGGCGCATGCGCACATTGATATCCCGGAGGTCTTCATTAAAATGGAGTAAGGGGGGCTTTACACGTTGCGACATCGCTACCGATATATCGTCGGGGTCATGTCGTTAGTGACGTACATCCGGCGCCGGTAGCGACATCGCAACGTGTAAATCCAAAGTGCGACGATGAACGAGCACAGAAGCGTAAAAAATTGCTGATCTGTGTAACGTCGTTCATTTCCATAATGTCGCTACATCAGGAGATGCGATGTTGTTTGTCGCTCCTGCGCCGTCACACATCGCTGTGTGTGAAGCCGCAGGACTGACAATCATCTCCTTACCTGTGTCCACCAGCAATGCGGAAGGAAGGAGGTGGCCGGGATGTTATGTCCCGCTCATCTCCGCCCCTCCGCTTCTATTGGGCGGCCGCTTAGTGATGTCGCGGTGACGTCGCTGTGACGCCGAACGCACCTCCCTCTTGAAGGAGGGATTGTTCTCCGGTCACAGCGACGTCGCCGACCAGGTATGTGCGTGTGAAGCTGCCGTAGCGATTATGGTCGCTACGGTAGCAATCACAAGATATCGCATGTACGATGGGGGCGGGTGCTATCGCGCTGATGTCGCAACGTGTAAAGTACCCCTAAGTGGTGGTGGATATGAAGATTGAAATCCCGGCTCATCATTAAACCAAGATTTAAATCTGTGCATGTGCTGTCACCTTCACCATTTTCCTGTAGCCTGCTGGGAGGTCAATCCGTGCTCGTGCCATCACCTTGCACCATTTTCCTGAAGACAACTGGGAGGACAGTATGCGCAAGCACTGCTCATGGCTAGTATGGCACCCAGCAAGATATGAAATAGGAAGAATATACAGATGTACCGCCCCACGCTCGGCTGCAGCCGAGCCGCTTGGATCCGGGCTCGCCGGTGAGTGGCTCGAGCGCCTCCGGACCCGGGGTCACGTCGCTCTGAAAGGATGCTGCCACTACGTAGGGGGTTGGTAGGTAGGTTTACGGCCAGGGCCGTGGTTTGGGTTAAGTTCGTGACGCCACCCACGGGTTGTGGTGAATGTAGACACCACCGATGCTGTTTACTAGGCCCCCGGGGACGGTGTTGCGCAGCCAGGTGTTGACCCCTCCGTGGGTAGGGGATTGATGGTCCCAGAGCCCAATGGTGAGGGTGCGGATGGATTGGTGTGGTGCGGGGCGGTGCGCGGCCCGAGGGCACAGTTGTACTCACTCTGACAGATACACCGGAGTCTCTGTTAAACAAAAAAGATGGTGGTCGGTGCCCACAGCCCGCTACGTCTGGTCCCCCACCTGGTTTGGTGGTCCCTGCCTTTCTCCTGCACCTTGTTTTGTAGCTGTGGACTGCCTGCGCTTCAGCGACGGGAGTCCGCTCCCGGGCTGTGTGTGTGTCGGGAGAGGCCGTTTGCCCGCAGACGCTGGCCTGTGGGATCTCTCTGCCTGAGCAGTGGCTTTCTATCCGCCTCGTTGGGCTGTTGTCTTCAGTCGGGACTTGGTTGGGAAAGGACCTAAAGTCCAGATCTCAATCAGTGAATTAACTTAGTCCGGTAGATTCGGTACCTCGTTTCAGGGTCTGAGTACCCCCCTCTGTGCTCTGGTTTCCAGTCGGTTCCCCGGTTCGGTACTGGCGAGCCACTACCCTGTCCCGGTCCCTTACGGTTCCACCAGGCCGTCTTCCCGGCTCCTGCAGGTGGCGACCACCGTCTACCTCTTGGCCAAAGGGTGTCCAGGCTACGACCCAGACCCCTGTCGCACGTTTACTCCTCTCTACTCCTCTCTCTTTCACCTCCAAAACTGATCTCCTTCTGTCTTTCCCACCTCACGCTATCTGGACTCCTTGGTGGGTGTGGCCAACCGCCTGGCTCCGCCCCCTGGTGTGAACGTCAAGACCCGAGAGGGGTGACCAAAGTTTTTAGGTTGGCTGCTGTTGCCTTTTTAGGGGGACGGGTGTTTGTGCAAGGGCCTGTCTGTGACTACCTGGCTAGTCCAGGGCGTCACACAGACACTAGCTGCAGCAGAGGGGCCAGAGCAGAATCAAAGAACCTATTGACAGTCCTGCTCCAATGCACAGAAAGCTTAGGAATCCAAAACATCTAATGATGATTTTACAATATCTAGGCTGCTGAATTCTTCATGGAAGGTATCTATTAAATCAGCATAACAGGGCCATTAAGACTATACCTTTATTTTATCATACATAATCCTGATGACAGGTTCTCTCTAAAGATTTGATATTGACTTTAAGAATTTTGTACCTCCAATAGGTATCCTCCATTAACTTTTGCACAGTTAATACTTGGTAGTATCAGGCACAGTAGTTTCAGTGTACATGTCAAAGAATAGACTCTGAAACGAGGGGATGATTGTGAGGCTTTTTGCATAATTCATGTTACACAATTTCCACACCAAACCATATATTCTTTGTCTTGTTGGTATAGGAAGCTCTTCAGATTCACTTTTAAGCTATTATTAATATTTATTATTTTTTAAAACACCATTGATTCCATGTTGTATATTTGAAAATATGTACATACATATAATATACCGTACATAAAATAAAGTAAACTGACAGAGGGGGGCAGAACCCTGCTCTCATGGGCTTAACATACACATGGTCATGGGGAGGAGACAGTAGGTCGTTGGGTTGCAGCAGTTCCAATGGTAATGGGCTGGTAGCAGAGGTGTTGCTGCTTGTAGTTTTTAATGATGAGCTGAGTTTCCAGGTTACATTTGAAGGTTCTAAATACGGGAAATAAAAGAACAATTGTATGTACACAATAATTTAAAAAAATGACGTAGCGCTCAGCGGTTATTTTTGATTCTAGTCATGACTGTACCTCTGCATTATGACACTAGTGAGAGATTCAGGGCTAGACAGTCATTTCCATGCAAGACTCTCAGTATTAAATATATTTCCTTTCTTTTGGCAGTCTTAAGGTTAATGTCAGTTTTCTTTGCCAGCAGACTACTCATTACCTTCTAAGGTGCTTTTATTTGGGACCATTCCTAGTCCCTATATATATCTTTTGCTCCCTGTAGTGGATGCTAGTTATTCTGATTGATTTGGATTGATTTAAATGCTTGGCCTGGAGGTGGAAGGAGCTGGTGGAGCCCTTTCTGAAAGTTGCTGTGCAAGCTGCAGTCCAGGTTCTCACTGCAGCTATCTGTTGCTGTTTTCCCCATCAGTCTTTCCTTCCCTTGGTGTTTTATTAGTGTAGCAGTGGAGCTAGCGTCCCTCACATGCCAGCTCACTAGCCAGGACTATTACAGGGTCTGCCAGGGTGTCAGGTATTCTGTTCGGCGACAGGTGCAGAACTGGTGTAGGGAATAATCAAAAGTGCGGGGTAGTGTGAGTGAAGGAGGTGTCCCATCTTTCCTCCCTCACTAGCACTAGGGCCCACCATTGTTATAGTGTCCCGGTGTACCCTTTGTTGTGTTGTGTGTCACATCGTACGCCATACTTCCCACAGTCACTAGTGTGACAGGAGGCCACAGAGGAGGATATTGCAGTAGATAAGGCAGGAGTTGATGAGAGCATGTACTAGGATTTTAGTGGATTCGGGGTTGAGGAAAGGATGAATTCTTGAAATATTTTTTTGCTGGAGGTAGGAAGTGCTTGGATATGTGCGTTATCAGAATAGCCGAGTATTTCTGCAAGTGAATCTGTGAAATGATGATCACAATTGCACACAATACAACTTTCTTCAACAAACAGTACCACGCGACTGTCAGGAAGTCTACAACAAAAACAGTTCTGATTTAAGAAGTCCGATAATCATTATCCTGTACAAATAACATAAGGGAAGCAGGAGACTGGTTTTCATGATCCACCTTGCACAATATCATACAATGGGTGGCAGAAATAAAAGAAAAGGATGATTTGCTCAATATAGAAGCATAAAAACTGAACAGATACAAAAGCATAGAAAACTAAAAAATGTTAAATATTTTTTAGCTGAATGAATGAAACTTTTAAAATTATTGTTATAAATCAGATCATTCAGATGCCAGATGTGTGTGTCACTCCGACTATGTAACAAGGTAAGGCCACTCATGGGCCATAGAACTCTGAAGACCACCACATCAAAGCGGGTAGGTACAGAAACTTAAGGAGCCAGTGAGGAGCAGGCCTAGGGCGAGTAAGTACAAAATGTTTGCTATTGTGTAATGGAAAGTTGAGGGGAAGGAAAAGGTGCGGTAGAAAAAGGTGCACAAGCAACCGGGATAACCGCTGCCTTCATAGGATTGTTAAGAAAAGGCCATTCAAAAATGTGGTGGAGATTCACTAGGAGCTAACTTTAATGAAAAGGTGAGGGGAAGGAAAAGGTGCAGTAAAAAAAGGTGCACTAGCAACCGGGATAACCTTGATTGGATTGTTAAGAAGAGGCCATTCAATAATTTGGGGGAGACAAGGAGTGGACTGCTGCTAGAGTCAGTGCTTCATGAGCCACCACACACAGATGTATCCAGAACATGGGCTACAACTGTCGCATTCCTTGTGTCAAGCCACTCGTGACCAAAAGATTTAATTTCTAATTTATTGAGATTCACTTGTAATACTAGTATCTGCTTAAAGTAAGTGGTAGAGGGGACTTTGGGCCCCCTCCCACTTTACAACCTGGAAGTAACTATTGTACCTCGTTTCCCCAAAAATAAGACCTACTCTGAAAATAATCCTTAGCAGGATTTTTGGGGCATTTTTTTTATTATGCTTAATACATAAACCCTACTTCAAAAATAAGCCCTAGTTGCGTTTCCATAAGAATTTGTCTAAGCAGTTAAAGAAAGTTTTAAAAAAGTTAAAGCATACAGCAGGACTCTTCATCAAAGAAACTAGACACCCCCAAAAGAAAGCAGGTCCCCTCTCCCCCCAAAAAAGCATTGTAATTGTCCCTGTTTGATGATAGACAAGGCTTTCTATTTGACAAAGAACCAAACTTTTTACCCCTTTAGATTTTTTTTTTTAAATACAGAAGCCCAATGTAGATATAGAAATGTAGTGGATGGAACCATTTTTCTTCAAAATGTCTGTAAATATTTAAGAAAATTCAAATTTTAAACAATTAACCTGGTCTTCTACAGTACAGGCTGTCATGTCACGTAGTGATGAGGTATTTAATATAGTAATAAACTTGTATGTACACTAAAATTATCCAGACGCTGTATTTATTTTAAGAGTCGGAAATCCTAAAACCTAAAGTAAATATCCTAACAGCCAAAGTAGTTCCATAAACCTTCCCATATCATAGAATGAGGAGATAAGTCTATGTAATGATCACCGGCTGCTGGTCCTCCTCCTTCTATCCACTCATAATCAATAAAGCAATTGTAGGCATTGCCGCCCCATTAATGTTATCCTTCATCTCTATCGACGTCTGTGTTACTTGAATTAGCTGCAGATTGGAAATGAAACCTTTTTTTAAGTGGACATGTGTACAAGTGAAAACATGTGCTGCGCTGAAATGGAAGCATTGTGCCCTTGGTGAGGGTGGACTCTTAAAGGTAATTGTAGAGAAAACAAGATCCATACTTATCTAGCAATTTGTGGTTGAGTAGAGCCGGTTGAATGTACAGTATATTGTTGCATGGATTGACGAGAGTTAGCTAGAAATTAAAGTGAAGCCAATTGGTGCCTGAATTTTGCAAAAACATGTAAAAGGGGACTGATATATAGCATTCAATAGTGGTATTAGCTCATTATTTGTTTAAGAGCCACAGTGTTAACTATAGATTGATATAAAGATGCAAAACTGAAGATCAAAATGGAGTTAAAGTGGCTCTTTAGCCAAATTTTACAAAAATTGCATTATGAAATAGATCATTTAGACCTACGGAAGCCAGTGTATATACTTTAAAAATTCATGTTAGATTGGTTCACCACGATCTGGATTATAATTTTATTGTTAGAGATTATAACGGATGATAGTCATTGTCATACGGATTTTCAAAGTCCATTCACGAGCCTCAGCAGATTTTAGAAATCAGTTTAATTGTGCATTGTGAAATCTGTCTCCAAGAAAAAGGTGAGATTTTCCCTAAAACCTCTTGGCAACCTGCACCTCCATAAGGTTGTGTGCATGAACCTGAGACTCTTCATCAGTTCAAAGTGACAGACTAGAACTACCAATGGAGTAATTTTGACTCTTCACAATTTTTATGTCACTTCTGTGACTACATTTTTCCGAATTCCGGCTTGAGACTCGGTGACTTTTACTCATTTAGGATGCGAAAAAAGATTTTTTGACAATAAATAATTTTGGGGAAAAAAAAAAACAGTACCTTTTTTTCAAAATTTACCTTTAATTACCAAAGGGAGTCACTTTGACTCCCTTCTATATTTTGCTAGTTTGCTAGTCTTTGTCGCTAAATGTTATTATTTCTTTTAGTTTTCATTTCATTTTCATTTTCTGTCAGTGAACCAGTGAACTCTCGAGTGGACTACATAATTTCTGAAGAATACGGCCTGCAGTTTTGCTAATTGTTAATAAGGCTAGAAGACGTGTGTTAGGCTTAAAACACACTTCCGCATAAAAAACGAACGTGTCTCACGTTCCATTTTTCGGGTCCGTGTTCTGTTTTTTATGGGTGTTTCTCCGGTACGTGTGACATTCGTGTGATGGCGTATGCTTGCCGTGTGTGCGTGTGGAATGTCCGTGTGGTGTCCGTATGTGTTTATCTGTGTGTGTTGTAAAATGTCGTTGCTACATACCCGCTGACAGCCGACACAGACAGAGACGAGCAATGAGAATGAACTCGGGTGAACCTCACCCAACTTCATTGTCATACCACGGCTCTGTCTGTGTGTGGCGTCCTGATTAGTGGACATCCGTGATGGAATCACCAGTGTCCGCTAATCCCCTGAGTAACTGAAGTTAGCGGTGACATTTGCGCTGCCATCACTCAGGTTACCCGCATCTAGCTGGAGTCACCTACCTGACACCAAAACTCACCTGTGACTTCTTCGCAGCTTACTTCAGACACTTGGTATACAGGTATAGGAGTAAACCGGGTTTATGCCACGCTAGAAACCACTGATGCGTGTAGGTTAAAAGATTTCCTTTTATTTTACAGTTCTACGTGTTTCAGAGACATCCGTCTCCTTCCTCAGGAAAAGAAAACAACTGGCACAACCTCATCAGGTGAGTGTATCTTTGTCTTGTTTTTCCACCCTCATACCATGTAAAACCCTATTGCACCTTTTTTCCCCTCCTACAGCTTCAGACACTTGGGTGACTCGCAGTCACAGGTGGAAGATCCAGTGGTGGCCGCGAGTAACCTGACTGACATCATCGGTGATCACGCAGCTCACTTTAGTTGCTGCTTGGAGGTGATAGAGAGCGGTCATTGTGTGTGGCCGCTCCTGTCACCTTCATGTAGCAGAGCTGAGAGTGTCGTGGGACATCCATGGATTACGGCGGACCTGGATGGGTTTTTTGGTTTTATTAAATTGGTGAATGAGGGTGTTTGTTTTAATTATTCTAAATAAAGGATTTTTTGAATGTGTGTGTGTTTATTTAATTTTAATAACAGGTTAAACATGGAAGTTACCTTGGGGAGACGGCTGCCATGATTAACCTAGGACTTAGTGGCAGATATGGGCTGCTGCCATTAATTCCTTATTACCCCAATTGCCACCGCACCAGGGCAATTCGGGAAGAGTCAGGTAGAGTCCCGGAAATGTCGCATCTAATGGATGCGGCTTTTCCGGGCGGCTGCTGGCTGATATTGTTAGGGTGGTGGGCTCCCCATAATGTGGGGCTCCCCATCCTAAGAATACCAACCTTCAGCCGTGTGACTTTACCATGGCTGGTATCAAAAATGGGAGGGACCACACATCGTTTTTGTTAATTATTTATTTATTTATTTTATTGCACAATATAGACATGCCCACTGGATGCTGTGATTGGTTGCAGTGAGACAGCTGTCACTCAGTGTGGGGGCGTGTCTGAATGCAACCAATCATAGGCGCCGGTGGGCGGGGAAGCAGGGAATAGTAGATTGAATAATGAGCGGCCGGCATTTTCAAAATAATTAAAACCGCCGTATCTTTTGCACAGCTGTTCTTCGCCACGCTGGTGATCGGGGATCGATAAGTAATGGACAGGGGGAGATACAGAGCGACCAACAAAGGGATATTGACTGACAACCACAGAAAAAAAGGTAAATTAACTGACATCTAAATTAAAAATAGATTGACCGACATCGCTAACTAAAAAATGCACACAGACAGTACGTGTAGCACACGGACATGCTACGTGTGCCGTTCATGCAGGCACGGACCCATTGACTTTAGCGGGTCCGTGCCTGCGTGATGCCAGTGAAAAATGGACATGTTGAGCGTGTGGGAAAATTCACACACGTACAAACAACACGGACACACGTTCCGTGTGGTTTTACATGTGTGTGCCTGCTACCATAGGAGAGCATTGGTCTACGTGTCTCCGTGCCGCCGGTATGTGTAAAAGCATACCAAACACGTACCGGCGGCACGGATGTGTGTCGGAGGCCTTAAAGCATGACGATATTCTTGCTATTTTCAATTCTATACCGGAGGATGAATCGGAATGCGAATCTGAGGAAAATAAATTTGATGCTGACACTGACGAAAATTTCAATCCTCAAACGATTCTAGTGAATCTGAAGATTCAGCAGGAACAAATTCGGAAGGTAAATAGTTATGTATATTTATTTGTTCTCCCATACACTGAGTTACAAAACAAAAATACAAAATATTCAACAACTTTTCCAGATGTTGCAAACTCACCGAATGGGGATCACGCCAGTGTGGCCTTGTTGCCTCGCGAGCATCCTCCAGGTTGTTGACAGAAACAATCTGCAAAATGTCGAAAAAATGTATCCTCAACAGATAATGGCGGCGGCGGCGAAGGCGATGTAGCAACCAACACCACAGAAGGCTATGATGAATCTCCAGGAATACTTGTTTTAGCCTATGGAATTTGATGGAAACCTCTCGAGATTGGAGAACACTTTTCTGGTAGACGTGAAAACCAAAACATACTTAGAGAAGCGCCTGACCCTACAGGATACACTGGGAGGAATGCAATTATAGATAGTCCTTTGAGTGCATGGCGATTATTTTTCGATTCGTCCTTCTTGACTCACATAAAGAGCTGTACAATTGCAGAAGCACACAGGAACAATGATGAAAATTTTACTCTTTCCGATGAGGAGCTAAGGCATTTATTGCCATATTTTACGCTCACGGAATATCAGGCACGAGTCATCACTCTATTGCCAGTATTTGTTCAAATGACTGGGGAATGCCATTTTGTAAAACGATGATATCTAGGAACCATTTTGTACAAATTTTGCATTACCTAAGATTTGATGAGAAGTCCAATCGATCGCAGAGACTCAAAACTGACAAGTTTGCTCTCTTTTCTATAGTGTGGGATAGATTATCAATTCTGTCAATTCTTACTTACTTTTGAGTTTACATGTTTGTACTTACAGCATTTTATGTCAACTCACCTTCAAAACTTTGTTGTTGTTTCTGTGTGTGTACTTTCGAAAATTACAAAATAAGTCAATTCTTAGTTTGAAATCAGATTGTTTCAAGCAAATACAATTTCACTTATCACGATGATTGCTTTTGTCAGCCAAGTTGCAATTCAAAAGTCAATTCAAAGCAAAAACTAACAACGTATTCCATCTTCTCTTATGTGTAGTTTAATTTTCGACATGTTGTGTATGCATTTGATCTTACAAAATTAATAATAAATGATTGTAAAACGTCTGTTATTATTGTTTTACTTAGTTTACTTTGGTTATGTCCTGTAGAAAAATTTGAAATTCAGTAATAAACATTCCAAAGCACTACTGTTGGATCTCACAATAAAAACACATAAGAAAAAATATAATTATTATTAAAAACCATAAATGAAACTCTAAAAATCAACAAAAACAAGCCAGGAGTCAAAATGACTCCATTCGGTAGTTCTAGGGGGGGTGACCAGTCCGGTAGTTCTAGTGTTCAAGTAAGCATATAGCACTATTGGGAATATTGCCCCCGCAAAAAAACAACATACCATTAGTTTTCTAATGAGTTCATCTGTTTTCCAGATAATGTAGTTTAATTACAAATGTTAATTAGGGTGCTTGGCAGCCTTGGTATGGATAAACAGTTCATTGCTCTGTTCCTTCCTTAGGTTTTACATGCATCTCTCTCCATTTGCATCTTTCTCCATCTCCATCTATCTCCATCTCCACCTGTCACGATCTTCATCTATCTCCAACTCCACCTATCTCCATCTATCTCCACCTGTCTCCACCTCCACCTGTCGCGATCTCCATCTATCTCCATCTATGCCCATCGCCATCTATCTCCATCTATCTCCACCTGTCTCCATCTCCATCTATCTCCATCTCCATCTATCTCCATCTATTTCATCTCCACCTATCTCCATCTCCACCTGTCTCCATCTCCAACTATCTCCACCTCCATCTATTTCATCTCCACCTATCTCCATCTCCATCTCCATCTATCTCCAGCTCCACTTATTTCCATCTCCATCTATCTCCATCTCCACCTGTCTCCATCTTCAACTATCTCCACATCCATGTATTTCATCTCCACCTATCTCCATCTCCATCTCCATCTATCTCCAGCTCCACTTATTTCCATCTCCATCTATCTCCATCTCCACCTGTCTCCATCTCCAACTATCTCCACCTCCATCTATTTCATCTCCACCTATCTCCATTTCCATCTATCTCCATCTCCACCTGTCTCCATCTCCAACTATCTCCACCTCCATCTATTTCATCTCCACCTATCTCTATCTCCATCTTCATCTATCTCCATCTCCACTTATTTCCATCTCCACCTATCTCCTTCTCCATCTTTCTCCATCTCCATCTATTTCTATCTCCATCTATCTCATCTCCATCTGTAGATTTTTCCATCTATCTCCATCTCTATCTATCTCCATGTCTATGAACACCTTCTGTTTTTTCCCTCTGCTAACCTACCTATACATGATATTAAGGTTAAAATACAAATGAGTATAGTATGGGTGTAACATGGCCAGAGGGCGGTAGTCATGGGCGAACTGGACTTGGTTTCCTCTCCCCGACTTGCTACAGTAATAAGGGGTTGCTGTGTGTGATGATGTAGTTAATGTGAACACCTTCATCTTCAGTATAAGGACACCAGATGAGTTATTATAAACAAGACGCACTTGGCAGACAACTTGGATACATAGAGCAGCAGGGATCACACTTCATATTATCTTTTATATCAAACAGAGGCACTATTATAATGGTTTTTGGCACCAGCATTCAACTTGTGCAGAGTGATTCCTTACAGAGACCACTTCTTGGGCAGATACCCTCATCCTTGTGTTTCTGGACAGGCCGATCCTCTCTCTTACCTGGTCCCCTTACACTCTGGCTAACACTGGAGTCACTCCGGTCATATACTGCTCTCATACAGGTTGCACCCATTTGCTTTTGTAGTAATTTCTGTCACCACTAACGTTACTTTGGATTCATGCTCCCTTGTACTCTCCAACATCTCACCATGCTTGTCTACTCCTCTCAGGTGTCCTTCACACACTCTATCCTTCTAAAACAGGAACTAATCTCCCTATATAACCTCACACTCTACTACTATTCCCAGACTGCCTAGGGATTAACCCTATCTTGCCTAAACACAGGGTAATGTAAACATATCAAGATAAAACCAGTGACCTCTTGTGGTTACTTATAGCACTGCAGCTCACAAAACCTCAACCCTCTGATATAATTTAGCTTACATTACATTATACTGTATACAAAGCTACACAGCAAATACATTGCACTATTATATTAACCCCTTCATGACCATGGACGGATCTTTCCGTCATGGATCGTGTCCCGGTAAGCCCCGCCCCCTGCCGTGGGCAGTCGGCGTGGATCGGCACACATATCAGCTGTTTTCAACAGCTGACATATGTGCCTACATGTTCCGAGTGGAATCGCATTCCACCCGGAACATTAACCCCTTGGATCTCGCTGCCAAAGTCTGGCAGCGAGATCTATATGCGCGCGGCCATGTTTTCTACTTACCGCCGCCCCGTCCGGACGTCACGTGAGTGATCACGTGACGTTCGGTGGTTGCCATCGTAGCACAGGGTCATGTGATGACGCCTGGTGCTACGAAGTTTCACTTTCATTCTTCCTCGGCACGGAGCAGAGGAAAAAAGAAAGTGACTATTTCTGCTGTTTACAGCGGTATAGCTGTGATCAGCAGATAGCGATCAGCAATCGGATTGCTGATCGCTATAGCCCCCTAGGGGGACTAGTAAAGTAAAATAAAAAAAGTAAAAAAAACGTTTTAAAAAATTAAAAAAAAAACAAAAAACCTAAAAGTTCAAATCACCCCCCTTTCCCCCCATTGAAAATTAAAGGGTTAAAAAATAAATAAATATACACATATTTGGTATCGCCGCGTTCAGAAATGCCCGATCTATCAAAATATAAAATGAATTAATCTGATTGGTAAACGGCGTAGTGGCAAAAAAATTCCAAACGCCAAAATTACGTTTTTTGGTCGCCGCAAGTTTTACGCAAAATGGAATAACAGGCAATCAAAACGTAGCATCTGCGCAAAAATGCTACCATTAGAAACATCAGCTTGAGACACAAAAAATAAGCCATCACTGAGCCATAGATCCCAAAAAATAAGAACGCTACGTGTTTCGGAAAATGGCGCAAAACGTGCGCCACTTTCATTGGACAAACCTGTTAATTTTTTTTAACCCCTTAGATACAAGTAAAACTATACATGTTTGGTGTCTACAAACTCGCACCGACCTCAGGTATCATACCCACACATCAGTTTTACCATATAGTGAACACCGTGAATAAAACATCCCAAAAACTATTGTGCCATCACACTTTTTTTGCAATTTTTCCACACTTGGAATTTTTTTGCTGCTTTCCAGTACACCATATGGTAAAACTTATGGTTTAATTTAAAAGTCCAACTTGTCCTGCAAAAAACAAGCCCTCATATGGCAAGATTGACGGAAAAATAAAAAAGTTACGGCTCTCGGAAGAAGGGGAGCAAAAAACAAAAACGCAAAAACGGAAAGTGCCCCGGGGCTGAAAGGGTTAAGACCACGGATGTCTTCAGGGGAGTACATAACCTCAGATCACCTTCTTACAGGGGTGCAACCAGGCAAAATAGGAAGGGGCTGTTAATCCCTAATAAGCCCTAATAAACTTTACCCCTACTTAGCCAAAGAGGTTGGCACCCTAAATAAACAATATGGTGCCCCCTGTCGACTGTCCTTGGAAACCCTAATATCCACATTCACTATATATACAAATGCAGTGAAATGCAGAGTGATTGCTATTTGCTCGGGAAGCGACTAATATGTAAATCACAATATATGGCACCTTCAAATTGTTTGAAAGGTCATTCATTGCAAAGATGTCTGTAAACATGATCATGGATGTACCTAATGAAAATAATACCTGCAATATGCCTTTAGACAACATTAATGTCCTAGTGCACTGCGTTCCTAAATCATAATAAGCAAAACACATTTGTCCTGTAGGTATGCACTGACAAACAAAAGGGTAACAATCTTTTGAACTTTGGACTTTCAGGCTCCATATCTCACCATCCACTACAGCATTGAAAGTGAGACTACCTTCATTTTATAGACAATCATCTTGGCTATCTCATACATAACTTTTACTTCCAACTATTTAGCATATGATTAGTTATACATATTTTTGTCATGTCACTTCATTGTTACTGTTTTGCTCTTTGCGGTGGAGATGAGACAACTCTTTTCTGAACTGCAATTTCTCATGAAACCAATCCAATCCAATATTCTGGCATATCCTCACCTACTGTATCCTCACCCACCTCCTGTAGACTGTGAGTCCTCGCAGATAGGATCCTCTCTCCTCCTCTAAAAATGTCTTGTATTGTTCATGATTATTGTGTTTGCTTTTTATTATGTATACCCCCTTTTCTTATGTAAAGAGCCAGGAAATAAACGTCACTCTAATAATAAATAATGATAATAATACAAATATTATAAAAAAAACCCTTACAAGTTGCAATTCACATCACAACCATTGGGTGGCTACAAGTAGGCACACATGAAATAAACTTTTCGCAACAAGTATCCCAAAAAATAATGTTAATTTTTTTAAATGTTTGTTTTCTCATCCAAAACCTCTCAGGAAAGAGGAAAACATGACCAATGATAAAGAAGGATCTTTATATAAAAATCACCCCAAAATGTATAATAGAATATGACCACCATAAATCATACAGTACATTTTGTTTAAATGTTGTGTACATTTTGTTTTTGGACAACTCATAGAGTCCCATGGCTTTCAGTATCACCTCTACGCTGATGATACGCAGATCTACCTCTCTGGATCCGACATCTTATCCCTACTAACCAGAATCCCACAATGTCTGACTGCTATTTCATCCTTTCTCTCTTCTCGATTTCTAAAACTGAACATGGACAAAACAGAATTCATTATCTTTCCTTCTCCTCACTCAACCTGCCAAATGACCTATCCATCAAAGACAATGGCTTCTCACTTTCCCCAGTGCCACGTGCTCGCTGCCTGGGAGTAATTGTAGACTCTGCTCTCTTTTTCAAGCCACACATCCCAGCCCTCTTTACCTCCTGCCACCTCCAACTCAAAAATATTTCCCGGATCCATGCATTCCTTTCACAAGAAGCTGCAAAAACCCTAGTGCATGCCCTCATTATCTCCCACCTGGACTATTGCAACCTCCTGCTCTGTGGCCTCTCTTCTAACAGTCTTGCACCTCTACAATCTATTTTAAACTATGCTGCCCGACTAATCCACCTGTCCCCCCGCTACTCCCCGACCTCTCCTCTCTGCCTATCCCGTCACTGACTTCCCATTGCCCAATGACTCCAGTTCAAAACCCTATCCATGACAGCCATCCACAACCTGTCTCCTCCTTACATCTGTGACCTAGTCTCCCGGTACTTACCCATAAGTAACCTTCGATCCTCACAAGATCTCCTTCTCTACTCTCCTCTCATCTCCTCATCCAAGATTTCTTCCGTGAATCACCCATACTCTGGAATTCTCTGCCACAACATATCAGACTCTCGCCTACCTTGACAAGCTTCAAAAGGAACCTGAAGACCCATCTCTCTCGACAAACCTACAACCGGCAGTAACCCTCACTCCACTATAGCGCTGCATGACCATCTCAACCCTCACCTACTGTATCCTCACCCATCCCTTGTAGACTGTGAGCCCTTATGGGCAGGGTCCTCTCTGATGAAGATTACTGTACTTGTCTGTACTATGTATCCCCCTTTCACATGTAAAGCGCTGGAATAAATGGTATAATAATAATAATAATAATAATAATAATAATAATAAAAAATAATAATAGTAAAGCATAATAGACCTCACAGTACAAAGTATGCAAGAGGACAAAATAACTAGTCTCAAATTACAATATTATACCCTTGTTCGTTAAGACTGAGAGGAAAACAGGCATTGAGTATTATATATATATATATATATATATATACAGTTAGGTCCAGAAATATTTGGACAGTGACACAAGCTTTGTTATTTTAGCTGTTTACAAAAAACATGTTCAGAAATACAATTATATATAAAATATGGGCTGAAAGTGCACACTCCCAGCTGCAATATGAGAGTTTTCACATCCAAATCGGAGAAAGGGTTTAGGAATCATAGCTCTGTAATGCATAGCCTCCTCTTTTTCAAGGGACCAAAAGTAATTTCAATTTTTCAAGGGACTCTAAGGGCTGCAATTAACTCTGAAGGCGTCTCCCTCGTTAACCTGTAATCAATGAAGTACTTAAAAGGTCTGGGGTTGATTACAGGTGTGTGGTTTTGCATTTGGAAGCTGTTGCTGTGACCAGACAACATGCGGTCTAAGGAACTCTCAATTGAGGTGAAGCAGAACATCCTGAGGCTGAAAAAAAAGAAAAAATCCATCAGAGAGATAGCAGACATGCTTGGAGTAGCAAAATCAACAGTCGGGTACATTCTGAGAAAAAAGGAATTGACTGGTAAGCTTGGGAACTCAAAAAGGCCTGGGCGTCCACGGATGACAAGAGTGGTGGATGATCGCCGCATACTTTCTTTGGTGAAGAAGAACCCGTTCACAACATCAACTGAAGTCCAGAACACTCTCAGTGAAGTAGGTGTATCTGTCTCTAAGTCAACAGTAAAGAGAAGACTCCATGAAAGTAAATACAAAGGGTTCACATCTAGATGCAAACCATTCATCAATTCCAAAAATAGACAGGCCAGAGTTAAATTTGCTGAAAAACACCTCATGAAGCCAGCTCAGTTCTGGAAAAGTATTCTATGGACAGATGAGACAAAGATCAACCTGTACCAGAATGATGGGAAGAAAAAAGTTTGGAGAAGAAAGGGAACGGCACATGATCCAAGGCACACCACATCCTCTGTAAAACATGGTGGAGGCAACGTGATGGCATGGGCATGCATGGCTTTCAATGGCACTGGGTCACTTGTGTTTATTGATGACATAACAGCAGACAAGAGTAGCCGGATGAATTCTGAAGTGTACCGGGATATACTTTCAGCCCAGATTCAGCCAAATGCCGCAAAGTTGATCGGACGGCGCTTCATAGTACAGATGTACAATGATGCCAAGCATACAGCCAAAGCTACCCAGGAGTTCATGAGTGCAAAAAAGTGGAACATTCTGCAATGGCCAAGTCAATCACCAGATCTTAACCCAATTGAGCATGCATTTTACTTGCTCAAATCCAGACTTAAGACGGAAAGACCCACAAACAAGCAAGACCTGAAGGCTGCGGCTGTAAAGGCCTGGCAAAGCATTAAGAAGGAGGAAACCCAGCGTTTGGTGATGTCCATGGGTTCCAGACTTACGGCAGTGATTGCCTCCAAAGGATTCGCAACAAAATATTGAAAATAAAAATATTTTGTTTGGGTTTGGTTTATTTGTCCAATTACTTTTGACCTCCTAAAATGTGGAGTGTTTGTAAAGAAATGTGTACAATTCCTACAATTTCTATCAGATATTTTTGTTCAAACCTTCAAATTAAACGTTACAATCTGCACTTGAATTCTGTTGTAGAGGTTTCATTTCAAATCCAATGTGGTGGCATGCAGAGCCCAACTCGCGAAAATTGTGTCACTGTCCAAATATTTCTGGACCTAACTGTATATATATATATAAAAAAGATATTACTATAGTTCATATGTGTATACTTAAGTTGCTTATTTAGTAATCTTATATATTTGTTTATTTAATAAAAAAGCATTAATATAAATTTCTCATTTCTCCATTGAGGGGTAAGACTTTGGGAAGTTTTTGAATTAATGCTCAGGCCACCTCTATTCTCACAGTACATTCCAATGCTGTGTCTCAGAGAAGAGTACCAGCTGCTGTGTTTCTTAAAAAAAAAATCATTTATCTAGATTGCTTTTAATCACTCATATTCCTGAATGTAAGCTAGCCAGGTAATTTACTTTAAGCTTACTGCTTTCACTTGCCAAAAATTCTCTCCAGAAAAAACAAATCTATATAGAGGAAACTAATCCAACACGGGTTGACATACATAAGTGTAAAGACTTTTATAGTTCAATCTTCTGGTGACTCACGTTCATAACAGCTGAGCCAAACAATCAATACACACTCTATTCATTTGACTTTTTTATGTACCGGGAATAGACTTCAAAATATATTTTAAAAAAAAATTTCAATGTTCACTAATTAATTGCAAATAATAATAATAATTTATTGGTGTCTCTACGAAGCTGAAGACATTCCATCCTTAAGGTCGGAACATGAAGTTCTACTCTACAACGGGTTAACCGGAGCATAGGAAGTTCGGCTTGATATAATGGCCTTTTGGGCTCTCTGTCATCTTTCTACTGAAAACATTGAAGTAAAACAAGAGATAATCAAAAAAGCAGAACCTGGAGAAGCCATCTGCCAGAAGAACATCTGACTTCTTCACGCGATTAAGGAGAGCTGTCGTTAATCTTTGGCTGCTTCTCTTTCGAGGCAAAATAATAAAAAAAAGCCCTTGATATTTATATCCTTAATTTGAATGATATTTCAATTCCCAGCATCTAAACACATTTTTCTTTGATTTCCCAATGGCGGATTGTGTTTCAAATTCCTAGCGCTAAACAAAAAATAAAAAATCCTGGCTGAACTATTAATTTAGAATTATTAGTTTTTGAGCACGTGCATGGTATCTGTGAATGGTATTTAATTTACAGTAGAGTTTTAAAGGTTTTTTTAAGGGTCAAATAAAATGTACGGAAAAATGCAATGAGCTGACAGGAGGATATGACTTTCCTTCCAAATGGTTTCAGTTGGCCGTGTTCTCGTGTCATATCAGGAGACAAGACTTGTATGGATAGGAGCCGGTACATCCATTTTTATTTTCTACATTCCTGTGACTCAGCTGGCCAAATGTTTGCTTCTGGCTAGAAAAAGAAGGTAACTTTATCTACATCTGTATAGTAACTGAAAAGATATTTGGTAACACTAAGCTCAACAGCTTGATAGTCTATGTACGAAATGTCGTAAACACATCACTAGATAGCTTACCTGTAGTAAACGCTATAAAAAAACACAACACACAGGGGGAAATTTATCAAAGGCCTTCTTAAGGTGTAGAAAGATATAAATTATGGTGCACACTATAAAGTGAGATGAAGGAAAAATAGGTGGCACTCCCCATCCCATAAAAATCATTTTATTTACAATCCCCTAAATTCATGGATGCAGGTGCATGTGGGCAGGCAGAGTAGTGGATGATGGCCGATTCACGCACAAGTAAACTTCAACATGTTCTAGAATGGGATGACTTGTCCTTACTTTCTTTATGAAGTCCATCCCTCATATCAATCATCAGAATTACATGGAACATGCATAAAAGCATAATAGATTGCAACAAACAATTCATTCTTCTTCTTCTTCTTCTTCTTCTTCTTATTATTATTATTATTATTATTATTTTTATTATTAGTAGTAGTAGTAGTAGTAGTATTAAAGCACCATTTATTCCATGGCGCTTTACATGTAAAAGGTGGTATACATAATTGGGACAAGTACAATAATCATGAACAAAACAAGGCACAGACTGGTACAGGAGGAGAGAGGACCATCCCCGCGAGGGTTCACAGTCTACAGGGAAGGGGTGAGGATACAGTAGGTGAGGGTAGAGATGGTCGTGCGGCGCTATTTCAGACTGAGGGTTATGGCAGGTTGTAGGCTTGTTGGAAGAGGTGGGTCTTCAGGTTCCTTTTGAAGCTTGTTAAGGTAGGTGAGAGTCTGATATGTTGTGGCAGAGCGTTCCAGAGTATGGGGGAGGTGCGGGAGAAATCTTGGATGCGGTGGTGGGAAGAGGAGATGAAATGGGAGTAGAGAAGAAGATCTTATGAGGATCAAAGGTTACGTGTGGGTAAGTACTGTGAGACTAGGTTACAGATGTAAGGAGAAGACAGGTTGTGGATGGCTTTGTAAGTCATGGTTAGGGTTTTGAACTGGAGTCTTTGGGCAATGGGAAGCCAGTGAAGGCATTGGCAGAGAGGAGAGGTCAGGGAATAGTGGATTGGAGGTGGATTAGTCGGGCAGCAGAGTTTGGAACAGATTGTCGGGGTTCAAGACTGTTAGAAGGGATGCCACAGAGCAGGAGGTTGCAATAGTCCAGGCAGGAGATAATAAGGGCATGCATTAGGGTTTTTGCAGCTTCTTGGGAAAAGAATGTACGAATCCGGGAAATATTTTTGAGTTGGAGGTGTCAGGAGGATCATTAAGACCCAAGTAAGATATATAAATTACCACTTTCTTGAGGGAGATTAACCCTCTCAATACCTGCAAAAGACCCCTGTCTGCTTCCTGGCCTCTATAGATGCTAGACTGTATGGGTTCCTTTCTGCTATGAGTCATTTCTGTCACGTGATGGGGGTGTGTTTGAAATGCAGCTCATGCAGTCTAACATCTACAGAGGCCAGGAAGCAGACAAGGGCGGGAATAGAGAGCAAAACCCAACCCACATATTAGCTATTCGGCAGCTGCTGCCAATCAGAAAGCTGCACATTTCCGTAAATTTACTTGCCTATATTTCAAAAACTATACATCCAATCTGACGACTAAAGCTATGTATAGAATTAGCATTACAGTGCAAGTTTAACACTGGCTTTAGTTTATATAGGAAAATCCTGGTGAATGGTGCACTTTAAGGTCCATTCTAACTCTACCATTCTATGATTCTATGATTACCCACACAAAAGTGCAGAGACTTTTGGTTCAAAATGATTTATCAGTGTTTTTAAGAATTGTTTAATGCAATCTATTATACTATTATGTATGTTCCATGTAATTCTGATGATTACTATGATGTGCTAAAGCGATGGGCTTCATTAAGGAACTAAGGACCTGTTTACATGCACTTGTGTATGAAACAGCCACCATCCACTACGCTGCCTGCCCACATGCACTTGCATCCATGTTTTTAGAAGACTGAGAATAAAAATATTTTTTTTATGTGACGGTGACTGTCACCTATTTTTCATTCTTTTCACTCTGTTGTTATATCACTGTTCGGCAAGGTGGAGCACTTGAATATCCCCCAACAAGTCGATTTTTGTTTCTGCACCCGGATCTGAATTCGGTCATGCTAATGGTGCTGGACAATTGTTTTATATAAAATATGGTGCACACTATATTTAAGCTATGACTTTCACACCTTACAAAATAATAATGCGGGCATTTTTTTTTGCAGGAGGTGCAGGTCCTTTAGCCCAATAACCAGTTTACCATCACTTAGAGCAGAGCTTGGTGCAAATTATAGAACAAAAAAAAACAGTCATAGATGTGCCACTTTTTTAAGCTATGCACCACATTTGGTGCATTTTACTCCAAATCTTACTCCATACTACTTCATAAATCTATCCCAACTGTCTTTAGTTGTATTTACTGTTATATTCAAGCTGCCCATCCAATAGTCAATTATACAATTTGTCCAAATAAAATGGAAATAGAAGGTGTTTAATATGATCAGAAATTCTCAGTCTAAAGCCCGTTTCACACGTCAGTGAAAAACACTGACGTTTTTCACTGACATGTAAAACACGTACATGTCCCTCCGTGTGCCGTGAATCACGGCACACGTGGGTTGTCTAAGTGCAATCCGGGCTCCGTTCTCCGTGGCCCGTGATTGCACTTAGAGATTCACTCACCTGCGCCCGCTCCCGCTCTCCATGGTGCTGATCGCTCCCGCGGTGCAGCATCCGGCCGGCGCTGACCCCCGCAGCAGCTGCTTCTGAATCGGCTGTGGCGTGCATAATGAATGTGCGCGACAGTAATGAGGCGGCTCAGAAGCAGCCGGCAGAATGGGCTGCACAGAGCGCTGCTGGAGCCGGGTGAGTAAAAATGATTTTTATTTTAAAAGCACGTTTTTTTCTGGCACGTGTCTCACGGCTCACACCACTGCGTGGTCCGTGGGACATCAGTGATGCCAGAAAAAAAGAACATGTCTCCGTGCGGCAATCACGGACACGCGGGTACGCCGCTCGGAGACACGTGCAGTGAAAAATCACTGACGTGTGAGCAGACCCATTCATTATAATGCGTCTGCGTATGTCAGTGATTCTGGTATGTTTAAAAAAAAGCACAAACGTACCAGAATCACTGACGTGTGAAAGGGGCCTTACAGATTTCTAAAATGTGAATGATCAGATTTTGTATAGAGGATCCGAATCAGTGGTCTATTACTTTCTTTACTAGGGGAAGTAATACATTTATTATGTTTCAAATGGGCCAGGCTGGAGGGGTATGGCAATATGTCTACAGGGTTTTCACCAGAGCCTCTGATGGTAAGGATGGATTTGACTGTCGGTAGACACCAGGTACCACTCTGGGCCACTCCCAGGTACTGCAGCAGTTGACTTCAGGGGACAGGGACAAAGGTACGGGACTAAGGGTACCATGCAGGACTGACATTGGTCTACAAGATAGGATTAGTATCAGAGGTCCAGTTCCGGATGGGTATAGAATAACATGACAGGTTCTGTCTTACAAAACAGACTTAGAATCACAGTTGTAAAGGTGAAGGCACACAGGAGGGGCTCTGGTTTACAGGACGGGTTCAGGACACACTCAGGATCACAGGATAGGTTCAGGTACATGGACTTGCCAACGTAACTAGCTGAAACTAACCATATATTAAAGTGGTTTAGGCAACCCCCCTGCAGGGGAAGGGGCCTTAACTGGCCAGTGTTTCCTAGCTATAGGCTGAGGACACGTTCACAGTGCCCGCTCCCCCAATAAGAAGCAGAGAGCATGGGCATGCGGACCCTAAGAACGTTGCTAGAAGACCTGCACAATGTGTGCAGGTCCTGGGAGCTGGAAGTTGTGGCGGGATCTAGGACAGTAGGAGCACATGTGTGGCTGCTGCAGTGAGTGTGTTGGTGTTCCCACCAGGAAGGAGAAGAGGGACAGTGCAGGGACGTTGACGTTACAATCAGTGGGCATTCTATAGGAAAATAAGAACTAGAAAAATCTGTTAAATGTCATAGCTATGATACATTACAAATCCTTGAACTTCCTGGTTCTTAGTCATATCTGAAGTTCACGGGTTCAGAACACGTCATAACACCCACATTTGACAGATTTTTTTATTTTATTTTACAATAGAATCCATACTGAAGAAACGTACAGATGTAGCAATTTCTAGTTGATTATGGCCTTGGAAATACAAATTAGATGAACAGCTGCGCCATGAAATTTGTAAAGGCATGGAAATGGCAGGAGCTGAGTGGGTGATTGCTCTATTTGTAGTCTCAGCTCATGGTTCTATAGACACTTAGAGGGAAATTTATTATGAGAGGATTTTTTGAAGCTTAAGGCTGCATTGTCATATTTAACCCCAAATTGTCAAAGTGTTACACGCTATTTGATACATTTGGCACATCTTTAAAGGGAACCTGTCAGGTGCAATATGCACCCATGACCACGAGCTGTTCTGGGTGCATCTTGCTAATCCCTACCTGACCGTCCCTGTATCTAGTAGCATAATAGACAGATCTTTAGAAAAAATATTTCTAAAGATCCTTCATTATTATATGTTAATGAGGCCAGTGACTAGTCGCAAAGGCATTACATCCCTTGGCTACTCGGCCCACATAGCATGCTAGCCCTCCCTTGTGGGTGTACTAACATGCTAATGAATGCGCAGTGATGCCACACATACCTTACTCTTAAGGATGCTTTACACACAACAATATCGCTAGCGATCTCATTAGCGATGTGACATGCCCAGATCGTTGCTACGATTTGCCGAGATCGCTCATAGGTAGTTTTGTAGCGGTCACACGTACCCATCTCACAAACGACGCTACATCGTTCAGCGATATATTGTTTGACCAAGGCAGTCGTGTGGACACCGTCACACAGCATTCCTCCCAACGATTCCGGCAACGGCAGAGGCGTATAATTGTCCATAGCATACACCCTGGCGTGTGATTGCCTCGCCCTCTCTACGCCCCAACTTCCATACTGTCAGAATCTACTATGATTTGTGTACACCTTATCAACCATGGCTGCCAAATCAGAATGCAGTTGAGCCCACCAATCAGAGCGGAGGAGGCGTGGAGCATTGCTCGTAATGACATGCCCGCGTTGCTGATGACGGATGCACTAACGATGCTGTTCGTCATTGGCAGGGTGTCAAACGTAGCAATATGTCTGCTGCGCTCGAAATGACGAACAATATTTTGAAAATGAACGACGTGTCAACGATCAACGAATTTTGCTTTTTTTAAGATCGTTCGGAGTCGCTCGTAGGTGTCACACGCAACGACGTCGCTAACGACGACGGAAGTGCATCACGGAAACCGTGACCCCAACGACATATTATCAGATAAATCATACTGTGTAAAGCGACCTTTAATGGTGGCCAGCGGAGGATGGATGCACTCTGCATTTGTTGAAATCCAAATACATTTTTGAACCTGTAATTTTTGGATTTCTCTATTCTTTCTGTCTTTCGACAACAGACATCCCGAGATCCAAATTCCAAATCTGTCACTGAGACATTTATTTATATGGACACCTTGAGGAGGTTTTGAAATTGTAATAACTTATTGTACTGTATATTCCCAAAACATCACATAAGTGTCCGATTATTTGGCCAACTCTTGGACTTGCTTACAGCAAAGCAGGGCAGTAGTTGTACATACCCCAGGCCAAAAACTAGTACTCTATCAGGATGCAGCTAAGCCCCCACTAAGTGGAGGCATCACAGGTGTAGGAGGAACAAATCACAAAGACGCTTCCAAAAACTGGAGTGGGCGATTGCTGGATGATAAAACTGCACACTGATGGCTTCCATTAAGCGCTGTTCACACATGCAGATGCACAATCACAAGCCCGCAGCCTATTAGGTGTTGCCCATACTATTAGATCAGGCGGGCTGCCAAGTCGTACTCCATGTGTGCACCATACAGAGACAGGAACTCTAATTTGCAAGGCCTAACAAAAAGGGGCCTAGCTGTACCCTGTAAAAAAAAAAAATGAGGTTTTAGTTGGTATTATGGCCAGAATACGGAAGCTTACACCCTCGTCATGGAAACCTCATGCTTGTAGGTCCCTACACTACAAAAATAGCAACAAAAAGTGGAATAAATATCCTACCAAAATTAAGCATTACTTACAGCAAAGAAGGGCAATAGTGGGGGCTTAGCTGCACCCTGCTAGAGCACTAGTTTTTGGCCTGGACGATGTACATTTACTGCCTTTCTTTGCTGTAAGTAATGCTTAATTTTTGGAGGATATTTATTCCTCTTTTTGTTGCTATTTTTACAACTCTTGGATTTGCTTGCATTTTGTGATGTGAAGTCATCTTGCACTTCAGCTGATGACCCCTGTGTCATGACGTAGTGTCAAGGGAGAAATTTGGGTAAGACTTCTAATGGAGTCTTTGTTCAGGGCACCAGAGGCACGGGGCCAAATTAAGTATCTGCGCAGATATAATGAGACTCAATAATCAATGAACACAGGACATGTTCTCTGATTGAGCTCAGGCTTGTGTCTGAACTCGTGTATTCTAGAGCTCAGATTTTAGTATTACATTTCAACCCTTAGACATGTACAAAAGAATCAAAATCTGTCTTTTCTCATACATCAAAGCCGCATAGGGAGGGTTGGGGAGTGTAGGTACACACAGTTCATCCCACAGATACATTCCTTCTTTGTGTGAAACCACTGATAAGCATAAATACTTTCTCTGTTCATTGTTTGTACATTGTTCACTCATCCTTGGTTTAAGCCTTTCTTGACTATACAGCTTAGAATCATATTATGGCGTCTGTGTGATTGTCATATAGACACACAGATAATTATGCAACTACATCTATAGTTTGATTATATACATACACAGATAATCCTATTACATTTAAACAAACAATCTATAGCCCAGGCTACCTTCACAGTAGTTCCCGTGAGTGCTGAGAACCAGCGTTCATAGGGAGGCTGCATTTGTGCTATAAAGAGCGGTGCTGAAGCCGATGCTGATACATTGCTCTGTATATAGCACAGGTGATCAGAGTATCACACCTTCAAGTCTCCTAACAGAACTCGTAAAAACAGTAAAAAATATTTTTTTATTTTTTTTAAAAAAAAAAATACAA
The DNA here is from genome assembly GCF_048569485.1 of Anomaloglossus baeobatrachus. Lineage (NCBI taxonomy): Eukaryota > Metazoa > Chordata > Amphibia > Anura > Aromobatidae > Anomaloglossus > Anomaloglossus baeobatrachus. The sequence goes on from NC_134355.1 coordinate 637,432,860, forward strand.
AAGTTTAAAAAAACCCCTTTTTGCCAAATTAATATTGCCACTTTCAGAAAAGCCCAAGCTATGAAAATATGAAATAAATTAATCTATTCGGTGAAGGGCATAAAAAAAAAAATCAAAATGCTAGAATTACATTTGTTTGGTTGCAACCATGCAATAAAATTAGGCAATTAAATTACCACATCTACACCATAGTGGTATAATTAAAAATGTCAGCTCAAAATGCAAAAAATGAGCCCTCTCTGAGCTACAGATCCCTAAAAATGAGAGCGTTACAAGTCACGGAAAATGACGCCAAAAGTGCAATTTTTTTTGACAAATTTCAGAATTTTTTTCAACACTTAAATAAAATAAACTATATATTTAGGGAATCATACTGCCAGGTCAGTTATACCATGTATTGAACATGGTAAATTAAAAAAAATAACAATAACCATTTTGGAATTGCACTTTTTTTTTTGCAATTTCACCGCACTTGGAAATTATTTTGGCTTTCCAGTACAATTTGAATGGTGTCATTCAAAAGTACAACTCGTCCCACAAAAATCATGCCCTCATATGGCTATATTGATGGAAAACTAAATAAGCCATGGCTCTTGGAAAAAGGGAGGAAAAAACAAAAACGAAAAACGTAAAATCGCCGTGTGGTTAAGGGTTAATATTATCTATTTTATAACTTTTTAAATACAAATACAGATGAACTAAGAAAAAAATGTAGTTTCTTTCCCTATAACGGAAGTCTCTTAGAATAATTTATTTTACCTTGAAATACTCTCCCTGGAACAGTAATTCAAGTGAAGTATTACAATGTTATAGAAAACACATATTTTCAAGTTTAAATATGATACCAAGGAGGTATTTTATTAGCCCTAGCTGGGAGTAAAATAAATTGCAATATATTATGGTTATCTGTTTTAGAAGTTTGGCAAACGACTTTTCTCTCTAGGTACCATTAAAATGTGCTGTCCGGCAAAAAGAAAAAAAAAACAAAACAGAAAAATACACAAAAATAAAAATCTATCTCATAATTTCTGCAATTAATCTATCATTATTTATCTATTTCCTTCATTGCTCTTAAAGAAACAAGATATCAAATTTTAGACTCTTGTTAAACTGCCAAAACCTGTGTAAAGCCCCATCTACACACATTGATGATGGTTGGTCGTGCATTTCTCCTATAAGGCCTAAGCCACACGGCATGAAAATCGGAGCGAGTGGAATGCGATATTTTATCGCATTCCACTCGGACCAATATTAGCCTATGTACCAGCACCCATGAGAGATTATTTTCTTAGCCCTAATCGGACCGAGAAAACCATTGCAGCGTGCTGCAACTGTAATGCGAGTCTTGTTTCTCTCTCACCCATTCAAGTCTATGGGGCGAGAGAAAAATCGCACTGCACTCGCATTACACCGGTGTACCGCGAGTACAGAGCGAGAATGTCAATAGCCAGCAACTGAGGAGAGAGGGAAATAAATCCCTCCCTCCCCTCCACAGAGCCAGCCCGCCCCCCGCAGCTGAGGTCCGATCGCATAATTGGACCTCAGTAGCAGTGACACTTACATGACACTCGGCTCCTGCTGTGCTACCAGCGTGAGCCAAGTGTCATGCGAGGATCGCAATAGATCCCAGTGTGGCCCCAGCCTAATTCTTTAATTACTAGAGATGAGCAGATTTGAAAAAATTTAAATTCGCCAAATTATGCGGATTTTACTAAGAAATTAGATTTGCAACAGTTATTCACTGCAAATTGATTGTTCCCTATTAGGCTGGAGTCACACTTACAAGTGACTTACATGTAATACGCGTGAGTCTTGCATCACATCACCCGGCATGACCGCAGACTCTCCTGAAAGGATCGGGTCCGGCTGCATGTATTTCTATGCAGCTGAGATGCTTCTGTCGTGAGAGCAGCAGTCTATTCCGGGTGATGTGATGCGAAACTCGTGTGTATTACACATGAGTCACTCGTACATGTGACTCCGGCCTAAAGGGGGTGTTACACTCAGCGATATCGCTAGCGATATCGCTGGTGAAAGCACCCGCCCCGTCGTTTGTGCATCATGGGCAAATCACTGCCCGTGGCACACAAAATTGTTTGGAGCCGTCACACGGACTTACCTGCTTAGCGACGTCGCTGTTGCCGGCAAACCGCCTCCTTTCTAAGGGGGGCGGTTCATGCGGCGTCACTGCGGCGTCACTAAGCGGCCGCCCAATAGAAGCGGAGGGGCGGAGATGAGCGGAAAGTAACATCCCGCACATCTCCTTCCTTCCGCATTGCCGGCGGCCGCAGGTAAGCTGCAGTTCGTCGTTCCCGAAGTGTCACACGTAGCGATGTGTGCTGCCTCGGGAACGACGAACAACATGTGTGCTCAACAAGCAATGATTATTTAAAAAGGAACGGCATGTCAACGACGGACGACAAGGTGAGTATTTTCCATCATTAACGGCTGCTCGTTCCTTGCTGTCACACGCAACAACGTCGCTAACGATGCTGGATGTGCGTCATGGAATTCGATATGTTGGGGGGTGGGGATTAACTGCACACGATCCATGACGTACTCAGTACGTCATGGGTCGTTAAGGGGTTAAAGTTATAACGTTTTTCCTCAAAATCACAATGTATTATTATAATAACATATGCATATACAGTATATCACAAAAATGAATACACCTCTCATATTTTTAGAAATATTTTATTATATGTTTTTATGGGACATAACTGAAGATATGACCCTGGTTCCGTTTGCTTTCTAAAAACCTATCCAGATTTGCCTGAGCTACTTATGAAGGTGTCGCGGGCAGGGGACAGATCACCACAGGGGGGCCTCTCGAGGTGCTCAGATCCGGGCGGTTGCTGTGGCTCGAGTGGTAGCCGGATCTGGGGCTCGCGCAGTCGTCCGTCGCCCACGAGTGAAAGAAGGTTATTTACAGGGGATAGAGTCTTTGTCAGTGATGCCACCTGTGGGTTGCGGTGAGGGATGGTGACACCGCTGCTGCCTTGTATGTGGGTGCCCGGGGCTGATGGAGTGGGCAGCAAGGTGGGATCCCCTCCACGGGTAATGGCAGGGAGCAGTCTTCCACTTCCTGAGCTCTTCACCTCGATCCTTCCCATATTCCTGGGGGGAAGGGTGGGTGACTAGGCCTGATTTGCTGGTGTATACCCGTGTGGGGACTGTGTTGGTGCCAAAGAGGAGAATGGCCTGCGCTTTGGTGAATTTGTGCAGGCTCTGTGACAACCTGGTTTTGCCAGGGCGTCACAAAGGTATGCCATATGTGTGCTTATTTTTGCAAGTCGGCTACAGTTGCCACCGGTATGACAGTGCTGTAGCAGCACTTGCAATTCCATCTCACCGACTCATGTGCAATGTGATGACATGCTGTAGCTCCACATTACACATATTAGCAAGGGTTTGTGAGCAGCAGAGAGCACTAGATGAATACCAGATACAACATACCCAGTGTTATTCCGCTCAGCCTCTGCACATAAGAACCAATGAGTGGGCATGGATGTCTGACATCTATGAGGTTCTACAAAACTTTGTATTTTTTATATGTCCTTTTCTCATGCACAGCACTCTGGAAACAATGGTGCTGTAAAAATAAAATAATAATAATAATTAAGATCAGAGGAGATCTTTGCTAGTGAAATATTATTAAGAAATATATTTATAATGACAGACTATTAATTGATTTATTTTTATTTCTGTTTTCAGGACAACTCCCTTTAGTTGGTAACCCAGGATAACATTGCAGCCTTTTATTTCTAAAACACTTGTGTCTGTTAATATATTTAGGTAGTGTTTGGGGTGGGGTTTGGGATCCCATGAAATTAACCGGTAAAGATAATTTTTTCTCTGATTGATGATCATAGGACTGTGCAGGAGATAAGTTGGTTACTTCTAGAGCCAGGTCTGTTAGTGGGCATGGTGTTTCATGTGAAGTGATAAACAGTGGGTATGGGTATTCAGACCCCTTTAAATGTTTCACTCTTTGTTTCATTGCAGCCATTTGGTAAATTCAAAAAAGTTCATTTTTTTCTCATTAATGTACACTCTGCACCCCATCACCCATCCTGACAGAAAGAATCCAGAAATGTAGAAATTTTTGCACATTTTTTAAAACAGAAATACTGAAATATCACATGGTCATAAGTACTCAGACCCTTTGCTCAGCATTGAGTAGAAGCTCCCTCCTTTTGAGCTAGTACAGCCATGAGTCTTCTTGGGAATGATGCAACAAGTTTTTCACACCTGGATTTGGGGATCCTCTGCCATTCTTCTTTGCAGATCCTCTCCAGTTCCATCAGGTTGGATGGTGGATGTTGGAGGACAACCATTTTCAGGTCTCTCCAGAGATGCTCAGTTGGGTTTAGGTCAGGGCTCTGACTGGGCTAGTCAAGAATGGTCACAGAGTTGTTCTGAAGCCACTCCTTTGTTATTTTAGCTGTGTGCTCATAGTCATTATCTTGTTGGAAGGTGAACCTTTATGGGACCAGTGTAGCTATCACAATTATGCCAGAACTGTGGAGGTGACTTTCATCAGAACTTTTGGTTTTTCATTTTTCAGTTATATTCTGATATTGACTTTTGCTTTTTTCCTGCCCATGTTTCCGACTTATCCTTTGCATTGTCTGGCTGTTATCCATTGTTCTTCTCCTGGCTCTGACTCTTGCATATATCTCCAGCTACAATCATGTTTCTTTTTGAGGGATCTGTTTCATCCTGATCTCTCTCCTGGTGATGAGCATTGGCTTTGTTTCTCACCATGCTACTACTGTTGTGATTCCCTAAGGTTTATGACATAATATCTTCCTGCAGCAAAGTCCACGCAAAGGGTTGTGTTAAGATTCTCTAGCCTGTGTCATTAGATTACATCTTAGACAATCCAATTTTTCTGTGTGACTGTACGTGAATGATGCAGTGCCTAGAATTCGGGACTTGATCTAGTGTCCTTGTGCTGTATGGTAAGTTTTCTTCTCTGATGGTCCACAACCTGGTCAGTTTCTGTCCAAATGCTGACTGTCTTTTACCTTTGCTTCTATACTTTTGGTTTGTGGTTATCAGATTTTCTCACTTGATGATTTTCTCTGTCCTGTCACATCCCGGGTGGGTCTATTTAAAAAATCCTGATACTAACCTTCTCTGCTTGATATGTGGATTCTGCTAAGGAGTTCCAGCCCCACTAGTAGGGATTGTTGCCTGTTAGGACTTGCTCCCACTAGCGTATGAAAAAATCATCCAGATTTTCACCCAGAAACGTTTAATGACTGCAATCTATTTGGTATTCCATATGTCATGCGAGTATGCAATTTTTTTTCTCGTAGATCATCTGTATGAAATCCGCATGCAATGTGTTTTTTTTCTCAGAAACTGTTATTCTACAATCATTTACAGGACCATTTACGTGTTCTATGCTACAGACTGGTAATATATCCATAAAATGGATGGCGTATGGATGGTCCATTTGCCACCCCTTTTTTTCCCCCACCTATAGACCTGCATTGACGAGTATTGTGCAATATTCGCAGCATGCTGCAATTCTTTCCTCAGCCCGATTATAGCTGCGGAAAAAACATCACAGATGGACACTGCCTCATTGAATAACATTGGCATGAGTGCAATCAAATTATTTTATCGGATTGCACAAGTCCATATTAAATGCAAGTGGGAGCGAAGCCTAAAGGCCACTTTACACGCTGCGATATCGGTCCCGATATCGCTAGTGTGGGTACCCGCCCCCATCTGTTGTGCGACACGGGCAAATCACTGCCCGTGCCGCACAACATCGCGCAGACCCGTCACACATACTTACCTGCCCGGCGACGTCGCTGTGATCGGCGAACCGCCTCCTTTCTAAGAGGGCGGTCCGTGCAGTGTCACAGCGACGTCACTGAGCGGCCGCCCAATAGAAGTGGAGGGGCGGAGAAGAGTGGCTGGAACATCCCGCCCACCTCCTTCCTCCCTCATAGCGGCCGGGAGGCAGGTGAGGAGAGGTTCCTCGTTTCTGCGGTGTCACACGGAGCGATGTGTGCTGCCGCAGGAGCGACGAACTACATCGTTACTGCTGCAGTAACGATAATCGAGAATGGACCCCCATGTCACCGATGAGCGATTTTGCACGTTTTTGCAACGATGCAAAATCGCTCATCGGTGTCACACGCAGCAACATCGCTAATGCGGCCGGATGTGCGTCACAAATTCCGTGACCCCAACGACTCTGCATTAGTGATGTCGCGGCGTGTAAAGCCCCCTTTAGACAGAGACTAGTGTGGTGTTTGCTCTGTGCTTTCTCATTTATTTTACCTACACCTTTCTCTCGTTTTTTGTTAGGTGTTTAGGAGGCTTTTCTAGATTACATTTGTTATTTCACCTTTTCATCTTGTCTACTTGTTTTATGTTTCCTCACTTTGGGTCGATACCTATCCCTGCATGCTTTTTCTACCTTGATTTATAGTGCATAGCAACCTATCCGCTGGTTCTTCAGGAGGTACGAGGAACAACCCAATGGCCTTTTAGGCAGACAGGTCCGAGTTGTGAGTTTCTAGTATTGTGGCCATTGATATTCTAGCCTGTGCAGAAGCCATTAGGGACTGTGAAGATATGGGATACTAGAAACCAGTAGGGTGCAGGTGCATTGATATAGGCTTTATTTCCCTTTTACCTGTGTTGGAATACATAATGTGCATAACAAATGCAAAATTATGTAATTGTGACCTGCCTTATGGTAGGAGAGTTTTTTTTACGGCACTGAAGGATATCTTATATAAAACATTATATAAGGGAAATACAAACTTTACAATTCTAGCATAATCATGAAAGTGTCTCCAAGTTAGAACTTCACAATTCCAAATACTGCACTGTTTCATAGAATATATTCAGGATTGTGAAACTACAAAAGGTTGGAAAACTGGTTCTACTATCAGAACTTTGCTAGTGAAGTGTAATGAGGCCCATAATCTCTTTTTCTGCCAGTTTCTATTTTTTTTTGTGGAGGGAAATAGTGTTGTGTGTATGCCAAACATGCCGTATTATGATAGCGGAGGCTTGTGGTCACAAAAGTTCATTCACAGAAACACATTACTACCCATTCCAAAGAAGAAGAATACTGTAATGCTGTCACTACTTACAGGTTGTACAAACAGAAAGGTAATAATAATAATAATTTTATTCATTTATATAGCGCTATAATTCCACAGCGCTTTACATATATTGGCATCACTGTCCCCATTGGGGCTCACAATCTAGAGTCCCTATCTGTATGTCTTTGGGGTGTGGGAGGAAACCGAGTACCCGGAGGAAACCCACGCAAACACGGGGAGAACATACAAACTCCTTGCAGATGGTGTCCTGAGCCACCGTGCCACCCAAAGTTAGGCAGGAAAGTTGGGGCCTGGTAACAGGAGGACACGTATGGATACAGGGAGTACACAGAGGTGCAGTCAGGTCAGAATCTAGGGATCAGAATTCCAGGAAAATACAGATAGGGACTCTAGATTGTGAGCCCCAATGGGGACAGTGTTGCCATTGTGTGTGAAGTGCTGTGGAATTAACAGCGCTATATAAATGAATAAATATTATTATTATTATTATTATTAATTGATTCAGGGAGTAAACTGAGACGTGATCTGGTAACAGTCCAAGGCCTAAAGCCAGGAGGTCGTGAAAGGAACAGGGAGCAGGCAGAGAGGAGTCAAACAACAGTCCAGGGTCAAAAAACAAAGATCAGAACACCAGTAGAAACACAGGCCAACAGCACAACAACAGAACCAGAATGTATGTAGGGTGGTTAAGGGTTAAGCCCACCCCTGCATCTGTATTCGGCATACTAATGTCCTATGAGGTAACTATACAGTGTTATTGTAAAGTGTAAATGCTTTGCTTGTGTATTATTTCGCGACTAGGTGGAAAAGTTGAAGGGCATATGTCATGGCACCTGGGTAGGCAGAATGAGGCAGAGAATAGGGGCTATATAAGAGAAAGTTGATGGGAGAGAAGGAGGAGAGTCCCCAGGAAGATGTAGCTGTTACAATACCCAAGTAATAAATTCTGGCCCAATGGGTCACCCCTACGACCACAACACGTGGAATCCGGTCTAGATTGGTGAACCGCATCCACCAAGGAGAGGGGTATAGTGGGACAGTCGGGGGCCAGGCGTTGGTATCTACTGGCTGAAACTTAACAAATTCCACACTCAGGGAAAGGTCAGTGTGCCTTCAAGCAGAAGGGTATGTCTGGATGGCCTGGGCACAGTCGGGATAGCCTGTTTGGTGTCGGGATCCCCCCTGGTGCTAGAATGAAGTGTAGTCTGGAAGGAGAGGTGTTATGGTCAGGAGACCGCAAAAGATCTTGCAAAAATCCCATAAAAAAGTCTCAACACAGAACTAGCCAGATATCCCTCCGGGAAGGACCTAGCCAAGGAATGGCTCTTTTTAGGAGACCACCATAACCACCATATTAAGTGGCCCTTTTAGTCAATATCCAACTCTTTGACGAGTTTAAAGATATGACAAGGGAAATACCAAGGCCAGGTATCCATCCACAGACAGCTGTATCGGGGTGTTGCCCCTCATCAGTGTGGAGTAGGATTCTGGCTAGGTGGGAGCAATGCCTAGTAGACCAACAAGACAAAACAAATCACTGATCTCGGGGAGACCAGCCAGAGAAAACACTGCCAGCAGCCAATAAAGGTGCTCAAACAGTGAAATCCTAGGTGCATTGCCCCCTGGGAAGTATGCAAATCAAAAAAGGTCCGTGGAGTCTCTGTTCTGGGGCAACACCCCGAAACAGCTGCTTCTCTGGCTGGTCTCCCCGAGATCACTGATTGTTTTGTCTTGTTTGCTCAAAATGTGATGATCATAATTAGAGAACAGCAATGACTGTAGCACAGAGAAAGATTATAAGTAAATTTTCTGAAGGTAACAATAGTCACCAATCAGTAGGATGTGTACAGGCCTTTGCTGTGAATGATTTCAGCACATCTGCAGCCACAGGACATCACTAGTCTCTCACACTGCTCTGGTGTGGTTTTGGTCCACTCTTCTTCCAGTCTCTTCACAATTCTTTGACTGTTGTGGGTTTCTTGGCCAGAACTTTGTCACTGAAGATTTTCCAGAGGTTTTCTATTGTGTTCAGATCAGGACTCTGGGTCGCCATTTCATTGTTAAATGTTTTGTGCGTCAATTAACTGCTTTACCCATTTTTCTGTGTCGCAGGGGGCATTGTCCTGCATGAAAATTGCTGGCTGGTTGAGTGATGAATGCAAGTAAGGAACCACGTGTTGTTGAAGAAGGTTCTGATCCACACTTGCATTCACTCTGCCATGTAGCTGTATGAGAGGTCCAATTCCTGCTACAGAAATCATTCCCCAAACCATGACACTTCCTCCACCACCTTTCCCTGACTTCTTTACAGAGTTTGTGTTAAGTATTTCCCCAGTTTGTCGACAAACATAATGTTTCCCATGAGACTTCAAAAAATTACACTAGCTTTCATCCCTAAAATGAACTGTTGATCACTTCTCCTCTATCCACACAAACTGCTCCTTTTGATTTTTTCTGCTAATTTGAGGTTCAGTCACTGCAGAGTGGACTTTCAGTCCAAATGCTCTTAAACGTCGTGACACTGTATGACAAGGCACATTCTTCTTCAGTGCTGAACTGCGCAGTAATTCCAGATGCAGTGTTGAAACGATTACCCATGGAGATTCTCCGCATTATCCTTTACTATATTGCATTTGTCTTTCAAGGGCGACCAGCCTGCTTGGGAGACGTGAAAATATTTGTGATGTTGTAAAGAAGCAAGATTCTCAAAATTTCAGACTTGGGTCTTCGTCTGGACAACCTGTCCATTCAGGGATTCAGTCACTTTGGAATGGCACAACATTTTTGCAAAGTCAGTGCAAACTGGAAAGTAAGGCTGCCAGTTACATAGGGTTTGTTAGATAATTATGGAAATTATCACCAGTTGTCAGATTAGCACCAATAACTTGCAGGGATCTGAAAGTGTTCTCTAATTTTGATCAGTATTCTTTTACATTTATCTCATTTACATTTTTATTATGTGCTCTTGAAAAAAATCCAGTTTACAAAATAAGCTTAAAATACTGCGCATTTACTCATGTTAGGATATAATCACATAGGACGACACACTGACCTTAAAGGCCACGTCTCACTAAGCGACATAGTTTTTTTGTGACAAAACTGCGATATTGCTAGCGATGTCGCTGTGTGTGACATCCAGCAACGACCTGGCCCCTGTTGTGAGGTCGCCGGTCGTTGCTGAATGTCCTGGACCATTTTATGGTTGTTGCTCTACCGCTGTGAAGCACACATCGCTGTGTTTGACAGCGGGAGCCAATGATCTGAATGTGCAGGGAGCCGGCTTCTGGCAGCCTGCGGTAAGCTGGTAACCAAGGTACATATCGGGTATCCAAGCAAAGCGCTTTGTTTAGTAACCTGATGTGTACCATGGTTACTAAGCACAGCGTCGTTACACAGGTTGCTGGTGGCTGGTGGCTGATATCTGATCGCTGTGGAGATCTGCCTGATTGACAGCTCACCAGCGACCATGTAGCGACGCACCAATGATCCCTGCCAGGTCAGATCGCTGGGGGGATCGCTGGTTGCGTCGCTTAATGTGACGGTACCCTAACATTTAGGAAATTGTGTGTTTTTCTCTAATTTTGATCTCCAGTGTATCTGTGTGGACACGGATTGTGGGTCCAACTTACTTTGATGAAAATGTGAAAGCAGCCATGAACGTGGATGTCTTCCAATTCTAGACTGATTGTTTCTTTCAGCAAGAAAAAAAGTTTGTGTTTTTCATTGTCCACCCTATAGTATTGGACTAAAGCATCTCCATTATTATTATTATTATTTATTATTATAGCGCCATTTATTCCATGGCGCTTTACATGTGAAAGGGGAATACATAATAGGGACAAGTACAATAATCATAAACAATACAAGGCACAGACTGGTACAGAAGGAGAGAGGACCCTGCCCGCGAGGGCACACAGTCTACGAGGGATGAGTGAGGCTACAGTAGGTGAGGGTAGAGCTGGTCGTGCGGCGCTGTATCAGAGAGAGGGTTACGGCAGGTTGTAGGCTTGTTGGAAGAGGTGGGTCTTCAGGTTTCTTTTGAAGCTTGTCAAGGTAGGCGAGAGACTGATATGTTGTGGCAGAGCATACCAGAGTATGGGGGAGGCATGTGCGAAATCTTTGATGCAATGGTGGGAAGAGGAGATGAGAGGGGAGTAGAGAAGGATATCTTGTGAGGATCGAAGGTTACGTGTGGGTAAGTACCGGAAAACTGGGTCAGAGATGTAGGGAGGAGACAGGTTGTGGATGGTTTTGTAGGTCACGGTTAGGGTTTTGAACTGGAGTTGTTGGTCAATGGGAAGCCAGTGAAGGGATTGGCAGAGGAGAGGTCAGGAAGCAAAGGGGAGAAAGGCGGATTAGTCGGGCAGCATATCCATCACTGCTTGTATTTATGACACAAAGTTCAATTAGTACAATCTCCTAGTAGTTTTTGTCTATCATTTTGTAAGTTATTTTGTATTATTATTTTTCCAATTCATGCAGATTTTAGCTTTCCACTCTCTTATGCTCTAGAATCACATTGTAGAACAGGCACATTTATTCCCTAGACCTATCTATTGTTAACAGACGAAGTTCAACATGAGCCAGTAACTCCACATAGACGCGGAGCTACTACATTGAATGAACTCTACAGGCCGAACGGAGGATGAAGGATGAGCTGTTACAACACAAGATGGCGGCTCTTATTTCAGGGAAAACAATGGCACGGAATTGTTTGAATCCACACTCAGTTTTGACATCTGGGTTCATCACAGATAAAAGTCTGTATCAAAGGCAGTGAAAGAGATATATTTATGACAGCTCCGCACAGTCCAGTAAATTTGACGTTTTGGAGCTGTGAAAGAATTTTTTTAGGCTCTTGAGCAAAGATATTTCAATTTTGCAGCTGGCTACAAATTTCAAGACAAAACAAGATGTTCACATTTTCTAGATATATATATATATATAAAGAATGTCAAGCGTCCTCATAAATAAAAGAGAATTCATTATTCAAAGACTTTAAAGTTTTATTGCATTTTTCATACATGCCTGTTTATGCTTTTATTGGTCTATTAATTACAAAAACTTCATTTATGTAGCAAGAAATGTTGAAAACTGTTATCTAATAAAGTGTAACCTCTAGGAGAGTGCGCATGAATACATGGGGGTTTGGGACCATTTTGGAAAGTGTGAGCAGTTACACATATTATATGTTATGTTTGTTGTAAATTTAGGTTAATATGATTTGTGTTTATTTATGAAAATATTAGAAGTTTTATGAAAATTTTGAAAAATGTGCATATTTAAAAATGTTAATTTTTCTGCCCTTAAGGCCTCTTTTACACTGACTTTTTTCACTGATGTGATAAGGTGCGTATGTCCGTCCGTGTGCCACACGTGTGATCTCCATGTGCTATCCATGATAATACATGGAACTCACCTCTCCACGTCGCTGCTGTCCGTGGTGCTAATGTCTCCTGCTCTCCTGTGTCCAGCCGCTGCTGTGTCATTGCTGCAGCTAATTCCGGGTCAGCTATGCAGTACATAGCTGCATATGCATGAGAATGATTAGCCAGCCTGGAAGCAGAGACAACAGCAGCTAGACAAAGCATCGCTGGAGAAGGTGAGTTGAAAAAGCTTTTTATTTTTAATGTACATGATTTTTCTGGTACGTGTGTTTCACAGATCACACCACTGTGCAGTCCGTGGGACATCAGTGATGCAAGAAAAAAACAGCACCATCATGAACTACATCACTCCTCACAGTCCTCTTTACAATCAATCACTTACTACAGACTATCAGTCCTGAGCCCCATCTTGAAGTACATTATTCCTCTTGGGCACCTCTATATACAGCACCATCATTAACTACATCACTCCTCACAGTCCCCTTTACATTCAATCACATACTACAGGCTACCAGTCCTCAGCCCCATCCTGCAGTATATTATTCCTCTTGGGCACTTCTATATACAGCACCATCATGAACTACATCACTCCTCACAGTTCTCTTTACATTCACTCACATACTACAGGCTATCAGTCCTCAGCCCCATCCTGCAGTATATTATTCTTCTTGGGCACTTCTATATACAGCAGCATCATGCACTACATCAATCCCCTCTGTTATGATCTGGAACCATGGAAGACCACCACAAATCATTGGCAAAAGGTGACAAGAGCATTGGCAACTAATCTGGCCGCAATCCCCTTACTAACCATCACAACTAGAAGTAGCCGAGGGGTGAACTAACATCCTGTGCACCGCGAACCCAGCCGGAGAACTAACTATCCTAAAGGTAGGAAAGATGAATAACTCTCTGCCTCAGAAAATAGACAAGAATAGCAAGCCCCCCACATTCAAAGACTGCGGTGATATAGGAAAAACACAATACACAGATAGATGACAGGATTAGCAATAGGTGAGGCCCCCGCTGACTAAAATAGGAAAGGACAGGAAAGGGGCTGATGGTGGCCAGAGAAAAACCCTGCAAAATACCAACTTCCTGATAGTACAAAAAGGCCCTCAGATCGCACGATCTGAACTCCGTCCTATACCAGGTGCCCTTGTCATACCAATGAACAGAAAACAAGAATCATAACAAAGTCAACAAGCCACAAACACATGGACCCAAAGGAGCTATACTCCACACAGAACTGCAGGGAGTTCCCCAACAAGCCACTGAGGGGAAAAAATCCCTGCAAGCAAATAAACTGAAACCAACCACAGCAAATGACAAACCCAGATAAACAAAAGAACCAGACAATAAATAAAGAGCAAGCACTTATCTGGGGAAGATGTGGTGTAGAGCAGGATTAAGCAGGCTGAAGATACAGAGAACAACTGACATCCGGCAACAGCCTGCAATCAGACTAGGATTTAAATAAGCAGAGAGTTAGCAAAGGAAACACCCATTGCACAACACACCTGGTCCAAGTCCAAACCATTCCTGGCCACCAGAGGGAGCCTCCCAGCAGCCAAAACATAACTAACATTCACAACACCCCTCAGTTTCCTTTACATTGAATCACATCCTACAAGCTATCAGTCCTCAGCCCCATCCTGCAGTATATTATTCTTCTTGGGCACTTCTATATACAGTACCATGCACTACATCGCTCATCTCAGTCCTCTTTACATTCAATCACATCCTACAGGCTATCAGTTCTCAGCCCCATCCTGCAGTATATTATTCCTCTTGGGCACCTCAATATACAGCACCATCATGCACTACATCACTCCTCTTAGTCACCTCTACATTCAACCACATCCTGCAGTTTATTTTTTTACCTCTTCCCAGCAGATTCAATTTGTACTGAATTTACTCTATGAGATTCACATCTCCCCCCTAAATTGAATGAATCTGGCCTAAAAGGAATTTCAGAAGATTTATTCAACTCTAGTGCGAGATGACAAAATAAATTAATAAATAATTGTTTTGTTACTCTGCAGCGCCATTCTTATGCCACAAGTGTGTGTGTGTGAGTGTATTGAATTTGAATCATGAGAAATTGGATTCCTTAAAAACAATTTGCAGGAGGTTAAGGGTGGGCACATCTGTGTCTGAAGCTGCCAACACCTGGGGAGCCATATGCCTGTGGCCTACAGCGACATGTGGCTCCTAACCACAGGTTGAGGGGCACTGCTGTACATGAATGTTGGGTTGTGTTGCTATATAACAATAGATGCATTGTCACAAACACAAGGGAAATGTATATATATATATATATATATTTTCTCTACTTAAGTTAGAGATGATCTTATGTAATTCCATGGGGCCCAACTCTTATTTCTGCCTTTGATGTGGATGGTTGTGCAGTGGCTGGATTTTGACATAAGCAGAGAATCCAGGTGTTGAAAGGAGTCTCTGTGCATCTACTGCTGTTCTGTGCTTAGATCATTTCAAAGGAAGCTGAAGATTGACATTTCTTGGCATCCATATCCTGTGTCATTCATTGTGTGCCAAGAGAAGTGTTAAGCCCATGAACTCTTACAATCACACAGATTACATGGGGGTTCTGCTTCCCTCTTCCTATTCACCTCTTTAATGCTCTCAATCCCATGTGTTGACTTTTTTCACGGTCTCTTTGTTTTGTATTCTCTATAACATCTGCGGATATAAGGAAGCCAAAGGACAGATTGCAACCGCATTAACAGAATTAAGCTAATGAATTAGTGTATTATTAGTAGGCTTCACGTACATGAAACCAAGATGGGCTATTACTTACAAAGGATAAAAGTAATGTATTCCAATAAAGCTTATAATTATGTATTAACATAGTAACATATATCTGTAATAGCGAATAGCTACAAGTCAATCAAGTTTCTTCTATAATTCTACAGCATTTTGTATAGAATTACAGACACAGTATCAATTTTGCATATCTCCTTTCCGCCCACTCAAATATTCTTAAAGAGAATTTACGTAGGTGCTCTTCCTTACCTTTAGGGGTACTTTGCCCGTTGCGACATCGCTACTGCGATATCGTTGAGGTCAAATCGAAAGTGACGCACATCCAGCACCGGTAACAACATCGCAACGTGTAAAGCCTAGAAGCACCGATAAACGATCGCAAAAGCGTCGAAAATCGGTGATCTGCGTAGTGTCGGTCATTTCCATAATTTTGCTGCAGCGACAGGTACGATGTTGTTCCTCGTTCCTGCGGCAGCACACATCGCTGTGTATGAAGCTGCAGGAGCAAGGAACATCTCCTTACCTGCGTCCCGCCTGCAATGAGGAAGGAAGGAGGTGGGTGGGATGTTTATGTCCCACTCATCTCCACCCCTCCGCTTCTATTGGCTGCCTGCCGTGTGATGCCACACGAGCTGCCCCCTTAGGAAGGAGGCGGGTCGCCGGCCAGAGTGACGTCGCAGGGCAGGTAAGTCCGTGTGAAGCTGCCGTAGCGATAATTCTCGCTACGGCAGCTATCACAAGAGATCGCATCTGCGACGGGGCCGGGGACTATCGCGTCCGGCATCACTACAATCGGCTAGCGATGTCACAGCAAAGTACCCCTTAGGGGCACTTTGCACACTACGACATCGCAGGCCGATGCTGCGATGCCGAGCGCGATAGTACCTGCCCCCGTCGCAGCAGCGATTACCTTGTGATAGCTGCCGTAGCGAACATTATCGCTACGGCAGCTTCACATGGACTCACCTGTCCTGCGACCGTTGCTCTGGCCGGCGACCCGCCTCCTTGTTAAGGGGGCGGGTCATGCGGCGTCATGGCGACGTCACACGCCAGGCGGCCAATCGGAGCGGAGGGGCGGAGATGAGTGGGATGTAAACATCCCGCCCATCTCCTTCCTTCCGCATATCCTACGGAAGCCGCAGTGACGCCGGTAGGAGATGTTCCTCGCTCCTGCGGCTTCACACACAGCGATGTGTGCTGCCACAGGAGCGAGGAACAACATCGGACTGTCGCGTCAGCGTAATCATGGATTACGTCGACGCTGCACCGATGATACGATTACGATGCTTTTGCGCTCGTTAATCGTATCATCGAGCCTTTACACACTACTATGTCGCATGCGATGCCGGAAGTGCGTAATTTTCAATTTGACCCCACCGACATCGCACCTGCGATGTCGTAGTGTGCAAAGCCCGCCTTAGTCTTGACTTGACATATCATGAAATGAACACCAGCAACTCTTATGCAACTGCATAAAAATATTAAATCTTTATTGAAAACAGATTTATTTTTTTTCATATACAAAAGATGTCTCAAGAACCAAGACCCCCCAAAAAGAGTAGATGGAATATTGGGAACACCTAGTCAAACCCCCCTATATAAAACGGACCAAGAAATATATATATAAGTAGTTGTGCATGTAACCACATGTTTAATATAAGCATAAAAAACAATTATAAGGTAAAGACACAAGTGTGTCCATAATGTGTTAAACAGAAGTCACATCAAAACATGTTTCACATTAACAATGCTTCTTCCTGGATTTCTGGAAGAAGCATTGTTAATGCGAAACGTGCGTTGGGTGTGTGGGACACCATTGTACTTTTCTGCTGACACCCTTTATAGGTAAACTTTGTGTTACTATGGGATCTTTTATATGTATGTGATTTTTCATGTGACTTCTGTTTAACACATTACGGACACACACGTGTCTTTACTTTATGATTGTTTTTTATATTTATGTTAAACATGTGGTTACATGCATAGCTACTTATATATATTTCTTGCTCAATTTGTAGTTAAATTGTTAATACTGTACAGCAAGTTTGGCTAGGTTTTCCCAGTATTCCATCTATCCTATTTGGGGGGTCTCAGCTCTTGAGACATCTTTTGTGTGTCTGTATATATATATATATATATATATATATATATATGTATATATATATATATATATATATATATATTTATTTTTTTTTCAATAAATATTTCATATTTTTATGTTTATATGCCATATGGTTAGTATTCCCACTTTTGTGCTTGTGATATAGGTGTTGTCATACCATGAAATGAGTAGCAAGTTGACAAAAGCAAACTTACCGAGTCCCGGCAGCTCCAGCAATACTTCTGGGGCCGATAATTAGCTCTCATCCATATTCATTGCTTTCCCCTTTCATCCTCTGAGACGTATCTGTGATTGGTTGGAATCACAAATGATGTCTTTGTCCTTATACTGGTGATAAATGAATAAATAAATAAAAAAAATTGTTGTAGAACCCCTCTCTATTGATACCAGCACAGATAAAGCATACGGCTACAGGCTGCAGCCCCCAGCCATGCGCTTATCATGATTGTGTATCACAATAGGAGGAACCGCATGTGGCTTTCTTAAAAAATAAATTTCCTAGCATAGCATGATTTTTTTATTATATTATGAAAAACTGGAGATACTAATGAAATTGTTGGAAAAGTCAAAGCGGACACATTCTATACTACTAAACAGTTGCCCTAAAAAGTAAATGGCCATCTGAATGGCCATCTTAACCTGCAGTCATGAGTTCAAAGGGGAAAGTAACTGTATATCATACACTATACATGCCTCTCAATGTCAAATATTTTTAGGAGATTCATTCGACCCTTGTGCAAGACACCAGATTAAATTAATAAGGTAAAAAATAGAAGAGGTAATACAAACTGGCCTCACGAATAATGTACAAAAACTAACAATAAAACTAGTTTTGTAATCTGTACTTGACCAAGAAATACAGACTGTGTACTTTTCAGAAAACTTTCTAAATGAGCTCTACTTGGATTCACTAGATTAATTAGAACAAAAAAAGTTAATTTAAAGAGATCATTCTGGAATTATGTTCCAACCGTGCCCTAAAAACTCACTTTCGACTGGACTTGTCATACACCTCTTCCATCATCATTACATGGTTTGGCATGTTTCCATGATTTAAGAGTATGGCGAGCATTAAAACGGTGTTCAAAGCATTACAGCTGGGTGCATTAATATTATGCGTCGCCTCTTACTTTCCATAGAGGAGGTCATCACTGTGAGATCGGTGGGAGTCTGATACCCGCATCCCCAATTGATCAGCTGATATTGACTCTGGCAGGGGATGTAAGCAATGTATGGAGAGGAATAATGCATTCAAGTCTATCGGAGATAAGGTGCAGTATTCGGCAGCAAGTAGTAGCTATTACAATCAGTGTATCAAGCTGTGGTGTTGTAGTGGAAAGCGAAGAAACCACCGTCAGGCAGAGTTCAATTTCGTCACATGAAGTGAGAGTGCAGAAACAAGGGTACAGCTTTATTAGCAGACAATATATATATATATATATATATATATATACATATATATATGTATATATATATATATATATATATATATATATATACGGCACATGAATAAATCTAAATAAATATATATATATAATATATATATATATATATATATATATATATATATATATATATATATATATGTGTAAGTATATATATAAATTCAACGATGGAGAATGGTATGGCAACAGTAGGGTTAAAAACCACTGCTGGTTCTAGCTGGGTTGCACAAACACTGCCGTGCCCCAGCTATTTACTCTTTACCAAGAGATTTAGCTTACGGCTGCACTATAATAACAACTTAACTGGCCTCAGCTATCGGATCGTGCGGCTACTGCGCACTAACTATTGAAGCCTATACTAGCCCCTAACGGATGTACACACCTATTTAGAACTCATGATACCATTGGGGAGTGTCCACTCCCCTGGAGCTCGATGCTGTGATGCTCGGGTGGGTGATTGGTTTTGCCCTCTCCTTCCAGGGCAGGAGGGAATGTGTCTTCTTCCGCACACTCAAGGTTTCTTGACTCTTCCTGATGATGTCTTTCCTCATCTTCGGGAACATCGAACTCAGGAGCCTCCCACTCTGGTACTGACTCAAGGGATAAAAGGGCTTTGCTATGGTCTATCTCGCAGTCTCTCTTAGCCCGGCACTGTGCTTCTTTCCCAACCGCCATCCTATGTGATTCTTTCCCAACCGCCATCCTTGGACAGTCTCTGGTAGTGTCTCCTCTCTCTCTCTGTTTAGGTGACCTGACTTCTCCGGTTCCCTTAACTCTTCTCCCACTCTCTCTCCTTCTCCCACACTTTTTTGGGCAGGATGAAACCAACTGCACAGTTCAGAGGGCAGCACCTACTTTGCTAGTCCACAAAACACAGAACAGGGGAACACTCTTGAAGTTGTGACGCCCTGGGCAAGCCAGGGGTCACAGGTCATGACACCACCACACCCTACACCCCGGATAGGTACACCAAAGCTACACCAGAAATCCTTGTTGCCTTTCTCCAGGGGCTGATGTCCACACCAGGGGGTGGGCCAGGCGGTTGGCTCCGCCCATCGAGGAGTTCACAGCCCTGGAGGCGGGAAAACCAGGAGATCAGATTAGTCAGAGTTTGAGGTGAGAGTGAAGTGGTAGAGGAGCAAGTGAGAGGAGTTGAAGTGAAGGAGAAAGTGGCAGTTTGGAAAGCCTGAAGTTGGTCCGGGTGTGTGCCCCGGACTGAGACAGCAAGGTTAGCAGACGGTGGTGACCGTCTGCAGGAGAGGCTGATCTGAGGTTGCCGAAAGGACCGTGGACGGGTGGTGGCCCGGCGGTACCGGACCGGTATACAAGGAGAAGCCAGCACCATTGGCAGGGGCCTTTCGGATCCCGGCAAGGCTAGGAGTCTCCGTGAATTTGCCAAATCCGTCAGTGAAGGGGACCTCCGGGTCTCCCAACAACTAAGTCCCGATTGAAGGCAACAGTCCAACCGTAGGAGAGAGACACCGCCACCGCCAAGGCACCAGTTTCTCAGGGCCAGCGCCTGCGGGCACAGAGGGGCTCCTCCGGCCCATATCCAAGTCGGGGAGCGGGTTACCGGTGGGAACCCATCGCTACCAACATTACACTAGGTGCAGGGACAGAGACCGTCACCGCCAACTACCGGGGAAAAGCAACAGCAGCCGTCCGTGGGAACCGTCTTTCCAGCCGTGTGTTTTACTGAGAACTGTGTCAACGTCTCAGGCTGAGTGAGTACTACCGTGCCGTGCGGCACAGCGCTGCCCCCGCGACCCTGCACCTCACCAGGCCCCACACCTGGCCTGCCATCCATCCCTACCCCATCACCGGGCCACAGGACAACCAACCCCCTACCCACGGAGGGGAGAACTAACAGCTCTGCTGCTCCCTGTCACAGCTCCAGGGATCCCCATACAGAGCAGCGGTGGTACTACCAAAAATCACCACAACCCTGGGTGGCGTTACGGACAATAAATCCCCAAAACCAAACCCCTTTTCACTCACGGGCGAGGAGTGCCGCTCAAGTCCCCGGGATCCGGCCCATCGCTCGAGCCACCGAGCAGCAGCGGCCGCAGCAGCAGCGGCAGCCGGACCCGAGCAGTGGGAGAGCGCAGCATCCCCTCCTCCGTCCGCGACAACTTGGCGTCACGAACAGGATCTTACCGCTCTGCCGTTGGGTAGAGGTGCGCCTTGTTACCGCCGGAGGTGTCCGGCCAGAAAATTTCAGAAGCCGCCATCTTTGGCGCGAAAAGTTCCCGCTCGAGCGTCTTCTCGAGTAGTGGAGGCGCGAAGGCCAAAACCCCTCCCCGATAGAGGAGGGGCTGGAAAGAGGCTAAGGGGGACGAAATGGCGGCTGGTCACATGTAGCCGCGGCTATGGAAGCAGGGACGCCAGGACCCTGCGGCCACTGACTGGTTCCTGGAAGAGGCCGCTGCTAAAGATGCTGAGTCCGACCTACAACACCGTGGTCCCCGCGCTTGGCCTCGCAGCGTGGGTGGAAGTCCGGACCGTCCAGCTAAGCAGCCGTCTGCAGGTCCGCAAGCAGCTCCTCTGTGAGGAGTGGGAGGCCAACATGGCGGAAGTGGTGGCGGCCATACGGAGACGCGAGGTGGAGGGAGTCTTGGAAGGGAGGGTAAGTGACCCATGCCCCTGTACCCCTAGTGGGTCGGTCATCGCGGCTGAGGGACCCGGTCCATACCCGCTCGCCCTGCTACCTCCCCCGATACCCGTGTTGGCTGCTGCTGCCCCGCCACTAGGCCTGCTACCACCACCACCGGTAGCGGTACTCTGCCAATCCGCCCTGGCGGACCGACCTGCAGAAGAAGTTCGTGACCGCCCTGATCTGCTTCCATGGAAGAAGCCGAAGGCTGAGGCTGTCAGCAGAGATGCACCAGAGGCACGGCGGGGATGCAGCTGCCAGGAGGCAGAGCAGGCCATGTCACAGCAGGGTCCCTCATTACTGAAGGTGCCGGTCGTAGCCGACACAGAGGGACTCTGGCTGGGTCCGTCCCCCGCACATGCTGAACCGGAGCAAACACAAAGTGCTCCCGGCTGGGAGCGGCGGCAACGGCAGCTGCGCAGGGAGATCGATGCCCGAGAGGGGTGTAGAGTGGATGTGCATGCCCGCATGAATATGGAGGAAGATCACCCGCAGCGAGCTACCATCGGGGTCCACAGCGGTGCACCATGTGAAGGTGGCACTAGAGCCCCGCGATTGAGGATGGACTGCTAAGCCGGCAGTCCTCCGCCTAAAAGTTGTCCCCGTTGGGACCACCAGTGTTTAAAGATGAGAATAAGTCAATGATAACCGTGAAAAGTCACCTGATTGCACCCTGATTTGAAACCGGCCGTTTCCGGCACCGTTGTCCTCGTGGGGACCGCTTAAAGTTGCGTAAGGGACTCTTACGGACAGGCCCGTGAACTTGCAGGGCAACCACAAACGTTAGTGGCATGTAAATAATGTTTTGTTGCAGCTTACCGTTACAGCCTTCGGAGAGGCAGGTTGGAGGGAGGGCCCGCAGTGGAGCAGGCTGGGGCCCAACCACCACCAGAACCGGTGGCTACCCTCTGGAGGGGAAGGACATATCCTGCTCGGGTGACTTGGTTCAGGACTGGGGTCAAGGGATGCTGCCTGTTTCTTAGGGGCAGCATCAGGGCCAGGTTACTTGGGTGGGAGAGAGCGGCAGCTGCAACCATTACCGTAACGTTTAAGAAAAGTGCCTCCCATTGTGGGATGATGTTCTTCTATTTGTATTATGCTTTATCTTTTTCAGAAAAATAAAACTGGTGTTGGACGGGCAGCCCGCGGACGGTCTGCATTTTGCTAAGGGGGAATGTGACGCCCTGGGCAAGCCAGGGGTCACAGGTCATGACACCACCACACCCTACACCCCGGATAGGTACACCAAAGCTACACCAGAAATCCTTGTTGCCTTCCTCCAGGGGCTGATGTCCACACCAGGGGGTTGGCCAGGCGGTTGGCTCCGCCCATCGAGGAGTTCACAGCCCTGGAGGCGGGAAAACCAGGAGATCAGATTAGTCAGAGTTTGAGGTGAGAGTGAAGTGGTAGAGGAGCAAGTGAGAGGAGTTGAAGTGAAGGAGAAAGTGACAGTTTGGAAAGCCTGAAGTTGGTCCGGGTGTGTGCCCCGGACTGAGACAGCAAGGTTAGCAGACGGTGGTGACCGTCTGCAGGAGAGGCTGATCGGAGGTTGCTGGAAGGACCGTGGATGGGTGGTGGCCCGGCGGTACCGGACCGGTATAGAAGGAGAAGCCAGCACCATTGGCAGGGGCCTTTCGGATCCCGGCAAGGCTAGGAGTCGCCGTGAATTTGCCAAATCCGTCAGTGAAGGGGACCTCCGGGTCTCACAACAACTAAGTCCCGATTGAAGGCAACAGTCCAACCGTAGGAGAGAGACACCGCCACCGCCAAGGCACCAGTTTCTCAGGGCCAGCGCCTGCGGGCACAAAGGGGCTCCTCCGGCCCATATACAAGTTGGGGAGCGGGTTACCGGTGGGAACCCATCGCTATCAACATTACACTAGGTGCAGGGACAGAGACCGTCACCGCCAACTACCGGGGAAAAGCAACAGCAGCCGTCCGTGGGAACCGTCTTTCCAGCCGTGTGTTTTACCGAGAACTGTGTCAACGTCTCAGGCTGAGTGAGTACTACCGTGCCGTGCGGCACAGCCCTGCCCCCGCGACCCTGCACCTCACCAGGCCCCACACCTGGCCTGCCATCCATCCCTACCCCATCACCGGGCCCCGGGACAACCAACCCCCTACCCACGGAGGGGAGAACTAACAGCTCTGCTGCTCCCTGTCACCGCTCCCGGGATCCCCATACAGAGCAGCGGTGGTGCTACCAAAAATCACCACAACCGTGGGTGGCGTCACGGACAATAAATCCCCAAAACCAAACCCCTTTTCACTCACGGGCGAGGAGTGCCGCTCAAGTCCCCGGGATCCGGCCCATCGCTCGAGCCACCGAGCAGCAGCAGCCGCAGCAGCAGCGGCAGCCGGACCCGAGCAGTGGGAGAGCACAGCGTCCCCTCCTCCGCCCGCGACAAAGTCATAAAGTACTTTTCCATTCGTGGGGACGACACCCCTGCATTATTCCGCTATGTACACTGATTTTATCCAGATAAGGGAATACAAGCAAAACAATACCCTGCACCACACAAAAATAAATATTGTTGGAAATAAACCTATGTGTGCACAGGGGTGTGATTAGACCATCATCATAGCGACCATCGCAACCAACACAGAAAAAAGAATAAATTTCATTAATGTATTTAATTAAACCAAGAATTAAAGGCAAAATGGTCTCATGAAACGTATAATAAAAACGGAGGGGGGGGGGGGTGATGTGCTCAATATAGGTTTACATCATTAATACACAGCAAAGTCCATACAAAAATCCCCACCCAAACAAAAATTCTTTAGTGACTACAAATATCTAGATGTTCTCTCATAAATTTAATATATAGTCATAGTAGTTAGTATAGAATCAATCCACATGATGGATAGTCTGATATATAAAGCTGAGTGTATGTATGTGTGTATGTATGTATGTACAATTTGTCTGCTAAAGGAATCTGCACTGTTTCATGTACAATCACGAAATTTTGCACAGACGCGCCAATTGACTCAGAGATTGTCATAGACTATGTTTTGAGGGGAAATCTTAACCCTGCACTTTACAGTTATTTGCCAAAAAGCTTGCCTCCACTAAAGTCAGTGTAGCTGGGAGCCACAATGCAGCCAGAACTTCAGAAGAATGTTGGCCTGTGACAATGCCGCCAGGGAAAGAGACAGAGGCAGACAGACAAACAAAGAGACAGGGAAAGAGACAGACAGGGAAAGAGACAGGCAGAGACAGACAGACAGGGAAAGAAACAGACCGGGAAAGAGATAGAGAGACAGATAGGGAAAGAGATAGAGAGACAGGGAAAGAGACAGAGAGACAGACAGACCGGGAAAGAGACAGATAGGGAAAGAGATAGAGAGACAGATAGGGAAAGAGATAGAGAGACAGACAGAGACAGGGAAAGAGACAGAGAGACAGACAGACAGGGAAAGAGACAGATAGGGAAAGAGATAGAGAGACAGACAGAGATAGAGAGAGACAGACAGACAGACAGTTACTATCCCGGGCAACGCCGGGTACTACAGCTAGTTAGATATAAATATAAAGTGCAGGAATGCAAAAATTCATAACGACATAAAAAAGAAGAAAGTATATTTGCAATTATCATAATATTTTAGTAATCCAGAAATAAAGACAAAATAGTCCAAATGAATATTACTTGTTCAATGTTATATAGTAAGGTGCAAGTGTAATAATCAACATAAAAGAACAATTAATAAATATATCTATAGATATGAAGTAAATATGTGCTAATTGCATTTCAGTTGCACTTTTATCTATGGAGTTCAAAAAAACAAATTGATTTGATACTGTCTAGTATACCAATGGTTAATAGGCAGGACTAACTATCAGGATCATATACGTAACAGTCACCGCTATCTTGTATATTACACCCAGAGTGGAGCTGCATATATCAAGGAATATGTGTCAATTGCATTCCAGCTGCACTCATGTCTATGGAGTCCACAAAGCCAAGCAACATCAATGCTGTCTGATATATCAATGGCTGATACTCAGGACTAATAGGTTCATATAATAGTCACCACCAGTGTTTCTTTTTGTGGTGGTACGTGCCAGTACGGCGTACCAGAAAATCTGAAGAGCGCTGATGGCCAGCACCTCTGGCTCTGTCCACATGGCTAATTTGTAAACTATACAAATTAGCCATGTGTGGTGCGGAGGCACAAGCAGAGCAGCAACTGGAGCTACAGGACCTGCCTGACCTCAGGAGGGGTGGTGCCTCCCCGAACCTACGGAGGCTGGGATTGGCTGATGAATGCCGCTCAGCCAATCACAGCCACTGTAATGTTTCAGCCATTGAAAATGGCTGAAACTTTGAAATCCAGCCATGATCAGTGCAGCTATAGTCCTGATCATTGGCTGGAGCTGGGTGACCTCTGCTTCAGCCGCCCCCAGCTCTGATTGGAGAGACCGGCCTTGTGACCGATCTCTCCAATCACTGTGGATCTGGGCTGGTGACCGCTCCCCTCAGCTTCACTCCAGCATCTGTGGAAGCTGAGGAGAGCGATCCCTGCAAGTGCATCAGTAAGTAATAGCCGCCGCCGCCCCCCTCTCCATCTGCTGTCCCCCGCCATCTGCCTCCCCCCTCTATCAACCGCTGCCCCCTCCATCTGCCGCTGCTCTCCCCATCAGCCGCTGCCCTCCCCATCAGCCGCTGCCCCCTCCATCTGCCACTGCTCTCCCTATCAGCCGCTGCCCCCTCCATCTGCCGCTGCTCTCCCCATCAGCCGCTGCCCCCTCCATCTGCCACCGCTCTCTCCATCAGCCGCTGCCCCTCCATCTGCCACCGCTCTCCCCATCAGTTGCTGCCCCCTCCATCTGCCTCCCCCTCAATTAGCCGCTGCCCCCTCCATCTGCCGCTGCTCTCCCTATCAGCCGCTGCCCCCTCCATCTGCCACCGCTCTCCCCATCAGCTGCTGCCCCCTCCATTTGCCTTCCCCCTCCATCAGCCACTGCCCCCTCCATCTGCCACCGCTCTCCCCATCAGCCGTTGCCCCCTCCATCTGCCTCCCCTCCATCAGCCGCTGCCCCCTCCATCTGCCGCTGCTCTCCCATCAGCCGCTGCCCCCTCCATCTGCCACCGCTCTCCCCATCTTCCACTGCTCTCCTTATCAGCCGCTGCCCCCTCCATCTGCCCGC
Organism: Anomaloglossus baeobatrachus; assembly: GCF_048569485.1. Taxonomy (NCBI): domain Eukaryota; kingdom Metazoa; phylum Chordata; class Amphibia; order Anura; family Aromobatidae; genus Anomaloglossus; species Anomaloglossus baeobatrachus. The sequence goes on from NC_134355.1 coordinate 637,459,503, forward strand.
TGCTCTCCCCATCAGCCGCTGCCCCCTCCATCTGCCACCGCTCTCCCCATCAGCCGCTGCCCCTCCATCTGCCACCGCTCTCCCCATCAAGTGCTGCCCCCTCCATTTGCCTCCCCCCTCCATCAGCCACTGCCCCCTCCATCTGCCACCGCTCTTCCTATCAGCCGCTGCCCCCTCCATCTGCCACCGCTCTCTCCATCAGTTGCTGCCCCCTCTATCTGCCACCGCTCTCCCCATCAGCCGTTGCCCCTTCCATCTGCCCTCTGCCTCCATCAGCCGCTGCCCCCTCCATCTGCTGCTGCCTCTCCCCATCAGCTGCTGCCCCCTCCATCTGCCACCGCTCTCCCCATCAGCCAAAGCTCCTCCATCTGCCACCGCTCTCCCCATCAGCTGCTGCCCTCTCCATCTGCCTCCCTTCTCCATCAGCCGCTGCCCCCTCCATCTGCCACCGTTCTCCCTATCAGCCGCAGCCCCCTCCATCTGCCACCGCTCTCCCCATCAGCTGCTGCCCCCTCCATTTGCCTCCCCCCTCCATCAGCCACTGCCTCCTCCATCTGCCACCGCTCTCCCTATCAGCCGCTGCCCCCTCCATCCGTCACCGCTTCTCTCCATCAGCCGCTGCCCCCCTCTATCTGCCGACCGCTCTCCCCATCAGCCCGTTGCCCCCTCCATCTGCCTCCCCCTCCATCAGCCGCTGCCCCCTCCATCTTCCGCTGCTCTCCCCATCAGCCGCTGCCCCCTCCATCTGCCACCACTCTCCCCATCAGCCGCTGCCCCTCCATCTTCCACCGCTCTCCCCATCAGCCGTTGCCCCCTCCATCTGCCTCCCCCCCTCCATCAGCCGCTGCCCCCTCAATCTGCCACTGCTCTCCCCATCAGCCGCTGCCCCCTCCATCTTCCACCGCTCTCCCCATCAGCCGCTGCCCCCTCCATCTGCTGCTGTTCTCCCCATCAGCCGCTGCCTCCTCCATCTGCCACCATCCTCCCCATCAGCTGCTGCACCCGCCTCCATCTGCCATGGCTCTCCCCATCAGCCGCTGCCCCCTCCATCTGCCGCTACTCTCCCCAACAGCCGCGGCCCCCTCCATCTGCCATGCTCTCCACATCAGCCGCTGCCCCCTCCATCTGCCGCTGCTCTCCCATCAGCCGCTGCCCCTCCATCTGTCACCGCTCTCCTCATCAGCTGCTGCCCACTCCATTTGCCTCCACCCTCCATCAGCCACTGCCCCCTCCATCTGCCACCGCTCGTCCCCATCAGCCGCTGCCCCCTCTGCCACCGCTCTCCCCATCAGTCGTTGCCCCCTCCATCTGCCTCCCCCTCCATCAGCCGCTGCCCCCTCCATCTGCCGCTGCTCTCCCCATCAGCCGCTACCCCCTCCATCAGCCGCTGCCCCCTCCATCTTCCACTGCTCTCCCTATCAGCCGCTGCCCCCCTCCATCTGCCGCTGCTCTCCCCATCAGCCGCTGCCCCCTCCATCTGCCACCACTCTCCCCATCAGCCGCTGCCCCCTCCATCTTCCACCGCTCTCCTCATCAGCTGTTGCCCCCTCCATCTGTCTCCCCCCCTCCATCAGCCGCTGCCCCCTCCATCTACCACTGCTCTCTCCATCAGCGGCTGCCCTCTCCATCTGCCGCCGCTCTCCCCATCAGCCCCTGCCCCCTCCATCTGCCACCACTCTCCCCATCAGCCGCTGCCTCCTCCATCTGCCACCACTCTCCCTATTAGCTGCTGCCCCCCTCCAACTGCCACCGCTCTCCCCATCAGCCGCTGCCCCCTCCATCTGCCGCTACTCTCCCTAACAGCCGCGGCCCCCTCTATCTGCCACTGCTCTCAATATCAGCCGCTGCCCCCTCCATCTGCCACCGCTCTCCCTATCAGCTGCTGCCCCCTCCATCTGCAACTGCTCTCCCCATCAGCCGCTGCCCCCTCCATCTGCCACTGCTCTCCCCATCAGCTGCTGCCCCCTCCATCTGCCGCTGCTCTCCCCATCAGCCCCTGCCCCTCCATCTGCCGCTGCTTTCCCCATCAGCTGCTGCCCCCTCCATCTGCCACCGCTCTCCCCATCAGCCGCTGCCCCTCCATCTGCCACCACTCTTCCCATCAGCTGCTGCCCCCTCCATTTGCCTCCCCCTCCATCAGCCGCTGCCCCCTCCATCTGCCACCACTCTCCCTATCAGCTGCTGCCCCCTCCATCTGCCACCGCTCTCTCCATCAGCCGCTGCCCCCTCTATCTCCCACCACTCTCCCCTCCATCTGCCACCCCTCTCCCCATCAGCCGTTGCCCCCTCCATCTGCCTCCATCCTCCATCAGCCCCCGCCCCCTCCATTTGCCGCTGCTCTCCCCATCAGCCGCAGCCCCCTCCATCTGCCACCACTCTCCCCATCAGCCGCTGCCCCCTCCATCTGCCGCTGCTCTCCCCATCAGCCGCTGCCCCCTTCATCGGCCACCACTCTCCCCATCAGCCACCGCTCCCTCCATCTTCCACCGCTCTCCCTATCAGCCGCTGCCCCCTCCATCTGCCGCTGCTCTCCCCATCAGCCGCTGCCCCCTCCATCTGCCGCTGCTCCCTCCATCTGATGCTGCTCTCCCTATCAGCCGCTCTCCCCCTACATCTGACACCACTCTCCCCCATCAGCCGCTGCTCCCTCCATCTGCCTCCCCCCCTCCATCAACCGCTGCCCACACCATCTGCCGCTGCTCTCCCCATCATCTGCTGCCCCCTCCATCTGCCACTGCTCTCCCCATCAGCCGCTGCACCCTCCATCTGCCATCACTCTCCCCACCAGCCGCTGCTCCCTCCATCTGCCTCCCCCCCTCCATCAGCCGCTGCCCCCTCCATCTGCCACCACTCTCCCCATCAGCCGCCGCCCCCTCCATCTTCCACCGCTCTCCCCATCAGCCGTTGCCCCCTCCATCTGCCACCACTCTCCCCATCAGCCGCCGCCCCCTCCATCTTCCACCGCTCTCCCCCATCAGCCGTTGCCCCCTCCATCTGCCTCCCCCCCTCCATCAGCCGCTGCCCCCTCAATCTGCCACTGCTCTCCCCATCAGCCGCTGCCCCCCTCCATCTGCCACCGCTCTCCCCATCAGCCGCTGCCCACTCCATCTGCTGCTGTTCTCCCCATCAGCCGCTGCCTCTCCTCCATCTGCCACCATCCTCCCCATCAGCTGCTGCCCCCTCCATCTGCCATGGCTCTCCCCATCAGCCGCTGCCCCCTCCATCTGCCGCTACTCTCCCCAACAGCCGCGGCCCCCTCTATCTGCCACTGCTCTCCATATCAGCCGCTGCCCCCTCCATCTGCCACCGCTCTCCCCATCAGCCGCTGCCCCTCCATCTGTCACCGCTCTCCTCATCAGCTGCTGCCCCCTCCATTTGCCTCCCCCCTCCATCAGCCACTGCCCCCTCCATCTGTCACCGCTCTCTCCATCAGCCGCTGCCCCCTCTATCTGCCACCGCTCTCCCCATCAGTCATTGCCCCCTCCATCTGCCTCCCCCTCCATCAGCCGCTGCCCCCTCCATCTGCCGCTGCTCTCCCCATCAGACGCGACCCCCTCCATCTGCCACTGCTCTCCCCATCAGCTGCTGCCCCCTCCATCTTCCACTGCTCTCCCTATCAGCCGCTGCCCCCCTCCATCTGCCGCTGCTCTCCCCATCAGCCGCTGCCCCCTCCATCTGCCACCACTCTCCCCATCAGCCGCTGCCCCCTCCATCTTCCACCGCTCTCCCCATCAGCTGTTGCCCCCTCCATCTGTCTCCCCCCCTCCATCAGCCGTTGCCCCCCTCAATCTGCCACTGCTCTCCCCATCAGCCGCTGCCCCCTCCATCTGCCACCGCTCTCCCCATCAGCCGCTGCCCCCTCCATCTGCTGCTGTTCTCCCCATCAGCCGCTGCCTCCTCCATCTGCCACCATCCTCCCCATCAGCTGCTGCCCCCTCCATCTGCCATGGCTCTCCCCATCAGCCGCTGCCCCCTCCATCTGCCACTACTCTCCCCAACAGCCGCGGCCCCCTCTATCTGCCACTGCTCTCCATATCAGCCGCTGCCCCCTCCATCTGCCACCGCTCTCCCCATCAACCGCTGCCCCTCCATCTGTCACCGCTCTCCTCATCAGCTGCTGCCCCCTCCATTTGCCTCCCCCCTCCATCAGCCACTGCCCCCTCCATCTGCCACCCGCTCTCCCCATCAGCCGCTGCCCCCTCCATCTGCCACCGCTCTCTCCATCAGCCGCTGCCCCCTCTATCTGCCACCGTTCTCCCCATCAGTCGTTGCCCCCTCCATCTGCCTCCCCCTCCATCAGCCGCTGCACCCCTCCGCTACCCCCTCCATCTGCCACTGCTCTCCCCATCAGCCGCTGCCCCCTCCATCTTCCACTGCTCTCCCTATCAGCCGCTGCCCCCTCCATCTGCCGCTGCTCTCCCCATCAGCCGCTGCCCCCTCCATCTGCCACCACTCTCCCCATCAGCCGCTGCCCCCTCCATCTTCCACCGCTCTCCCCATCAGCTGTTGCCCCCTCCATCTGTCTCCCCCCCTCCATCAGCCGCTGCCCCCTCCATCTACCACTGCTCTCTCCATCAGCGGCTGCCCTCTCCATCTGCCGCCGCTCTCCCCATCAGCCCCTGCCCCCTCCATCTGCTGCTGCTCTCCCCATCAGCCGCTGCCTCCTCCATCTGCCACCACTCTCCCCATCAGCTGCTGCCCCCTCCAACTGCCACCACTCTCCCCATCAGCCACTG